>NW_011336014.1:205613-236829 GCF_000735185.1 Notothenia coriiceps
GGTGGGAGTTAGGGACGGGGGTGGTAGGTGCCGGGGGGACGGAGAGAGCCAGGCCTCCCCAAGGCGTCATGGTGGTGTCAGAGACGAGGATGGAGGAAGGCCCCGGATGAGGGTGAGAGGAAGAGGAGGATGTCTGCTGCTGGCTGCGTTTTCTGTGATTAGCCTGATGGGGGCGCGGGAGAGCCGGGGAGGAGAGAGGGGGCTTCGCTGCTGTAAGGAAGGGGAGATTAGATGAAGAAGCTACAAAAGATACTAGTGTAGTTGGTCAATGAATTACATTCACCTCACTTTCTGTCACAAACACACTATCTTTTAAGCTGTTAAGACAAAAGTAAAATATGAAAACATAGCTTTTGTTTCTGTCACATGATCAGATTCCCCATTCAAAGGAATAACATACTGGCCTGGAGCTGTTTCTGAAAAGTGCTTTACAACTGGTATAATCAATACTACTCAGTTTCATTTGCTTAAGCCTTAAGGAATGCATTTATGTAACACTTAAGCCTATTTGGACTATTAACTTATACATTCAAATGTTGTCCTGTAGTTACTTGCAATGGAGCATCAGACACCTTGCACTTGATGCTCTTTTAACAAGAACACCTAATTTACAAAAACCTTCAGGTAGGAAATGATCATAATACAATAATTCAAGCATATGCTCCTCCAGCTAAATGTAATGTAAAATGGAGAGGTGAGGGTCATGACTGGCTCACCTGTTGTTCTACTCCCGGATGAACCAATGAGAGGGAGCCGTTCACGTGACATCACCGATCCAGAAACCTGAGCAGAAATATGTTTTTTTATTCTGAACTCAACCTTTTACTTAATCCTTATTCTAATCACTTGAACTATATTGCTAAATAGCCATCGTGTATTGTTGAACATGAGTGTAAATCTGTTAAGGAACAGAGCTTTATGCATTTCATTTGTGTTTGATTAAAGCACCATATCAAGCATTTTATCATAAGATCATGATACTAAATGCAACATTTAGCTTATCTGTGAGTGACAATGGACTTGAAGAAAGGTCAGAAGAGAGAGTGTGTGTTTACCTCTTCAATGGGTGTCACTCCTGCGGACCCTTACTCCTCCTGTAGTTCTCCTGGGTCAACATAAGCATACATCGATAGTTTTTCAAGCTTGCTTCCAAAAGTCTCTCTCCACATATGTTTGAAGACTGCAGATGGTGGTTTAAATCATAAAGAGTATTCCTGTTGAAACATCAAATGTATCCCAGACACACGTCCTGTTCTTTGAGCGTCTTCCTCTCTGTCTCATCTTTCACTTCCTCACTCATCAATCAGTCCTCTCCTTCACTTTTCTCAGCCTCCTCTCTCCTCTCTTTCTCTGCTGTGAGCCAACAGACAAACGCTCAAAGCAGCAGGTGCCTTCTCCATTTCTGTCTGCCCCCTTTTACTGACTCCTCACCTCTCCCTTATCAACACTCTCCCTCCTCTATTTCTCTCACCCCTTCCTCCCCAATTAAGTGAAAGTGGTGGTTATAAAGGTCCTTTTTCTTCCTTTCTCCTTTTTACCTAACTTCTCCCTAACTGCAAAAATAAATGGTGGCAGGGGCTTTCATCCCCCTTTTCATCTTCTTTCCATATTTCCCCCCCCCCCCCTTATTTTTCAGGGTGACATTAGCTTCCAGTCTCCCGCTCTCTTTCCTCTTTCATTCCCTCCGTGGTGAGTGGCAGGCAGTGAGATCGGTGACCGACAAAAGGCAACGTGAGACGATGCTAAAATATTAAAATATTCATGGATACCTGCAGTCGGGCCCCTTCATGGGCTCTGACCCCCATCCAGACCCTCCACAAACTGACACACACACTTTGATGTCTACATTTAAATTCCAGGCAATAGTGACTCAACACACACTCCTATCCACTTTGTATGACATTTAACATGCTGCTCGTCATCTCACACTTCGTCTGACACTGCTACATTTGCATGAGAGACAGGCGCACACCAAATATGCAAATAATTAGCACACATATCAACTGCCACTTACAGTAAGCAGCATTAGCATTTCATGTAACAAGACATTCAGTTTCAAAGGTGCTAAAATAGCCATTTATAACACATGTACGCAAACACACAAAAAAAGACCATTACCTTCGACCAATCACTCTTCTCGATCATACTCTTGACTAAAATATGTAGAAATAGAGCCCTCAATGATCTCAAAACAAAGACTATTTCCTAATTTTTCGCTGGATACACTAACCTGTGCATGTATAATCATACACAGACAGCATGTTTTTTAATGCTTGTAATAGTGAACAGTTATGTTCTTGGCCAGATTTCCCTTCCTGTTGAAGGAGAGTTTTAACTTGCTGCTTGCGGGTAGATATATCTCGAGTCTGAGGTAGTAGTGGGCATGCAACTGGAGAAAAGACACCTGGATCATACTGCACGAGTTGTGAGAGTTTTTAAATGGAAGTTGTTGGGGACTTGTCTCCATTTTTTTATTCTTTGGTCAATGGATAGGTGTTTCATTCAAGAAATCAAAGTTAAACAGAATGAGTAATATACTGCTACGGCATATTTGATGATCCATCTGTTGGTGAAGTATTTCTTTAAGTCTGCGATGAAAGGATGATAACTTTTGTCTGGTTTTCAGTGCCTAGCTCAAGGGCACCTCAGGAGTGGGGGTTGGAAGGGGAAGACATTTTAACTTCATATAATCCTTTTTTATTTATTTTTTTGGACCCCAACAATTCTGGGCTCTCAATAAAAACATCCTCCCCTCTGTCATGAACCTTGGAGTGACCTTCAAGAGCGCTTTTAAATTTGATAAGCAGGTCAGCTCCATAGTCAAAACCTGCTTTAAAAAAAAAAAATAAGACTATTGGCCAAGACCAAGTCGTTTTTATCTTTTAAAGACCTAGAAAGGGTGATTACTGCCTTTGTTACCTCGAGGCTGGACTAATGCAACGCTCTGTATGTGGGTGTGGGTATGGACCAGGCCTCAATTAGACGCCTGCAGCTAGTCCAGAACGCAGCTGCACGTCTTCTGACTGGTCACAAAAAGCGTGACCACTTCACCCCCATTCTTGCCTCACTACACTGGCTTCCAATTCGGTTCCGAATTGATTTTAAAATCCTTTTATTTGTTTTAAAGCACTAAATAGCCTGGCTCCTGCCTATATAGCCAAACTCCTCCAGCGCTACACCCCAGCCAGAGCTTTAAGGTCAGCTGACCAGCTGCTGCTGGTAGTGTCCAAGACCAGGCTCAAAACCCGAGGGCACCGAGACTTCGCAGCAGCTGGCCCCAGGCTCTGGAACAGTCTGCCCCTACATGGGAGGTCGGCCCAGACCCTAGGCGTTTTTAAATCCTCACTGAAGACTCACTTCTGCTCTCTGGCCTTCTAGTCAGAGCGGAGCACGACTCCTGACATTTCCCTGTGTTTTGTTTTAATATTTGCTGATGTAAATTATTGTCTTTTGTTGTTATTGTAGTAAAGTGTTTTTATTACATGTACAGCACTTTGTCTCGAACAAACATCGTTTTTAAATGTGCTCTATAAATAAAACCTGATTTGATTAATCTTCCAAACACTTTTTTGAGAAATTCAGACTTGAGTTTTTCCTTGTTCTTACAGCAAATTGAGTCCCGAGGCTTCGAGTACACAGCTTTATTTCCTGGCCGGTGGAGATGTAGCGAGCTGTATTATAAATAACTCCACTTGTTTCATCCATCTTTGTGGAGTGTAGCGCTTCTCCCTGAAGGAGACCAGATGGCCCAGACTCATCAGAGACGGCTTTAATGTTCTCTGGAAATATCCATGAAGATTAGGATGTTTCCTTCATGATTTGTTCAAAGCAGAGACGAAGCCTGATGCCAGACCTCCATTTTCAGGAAATGAATGATGAAGAAGTAAAGTTTCTGAGAAGTTAAACTTAAACTACTCCAGAGGAAAAAAGGGTTTGAAATCTCTCCACACTGGTTTGTTGGTGACATTCTGGGTAAAAGTTGTTCTATTTATTCATTTATAAGCCCATAAGGAATTCATGTTTGACATGATTGTAATGTACCCAAAAATAACAAGAAAACTGAAATTCTAAATAGACTTTATTAAAAATGTAATTTACATAGTAAATTGAATCTAATATTACAAGTCATTGTTTTGACCACCCTTATCTTTTGATTGCACTTATATGGACTTTCCTTGTAAAGTCACTTTAACTCTGTGACTCTCCTTTTGGCTTTGTGCGCTCTCTGTCTTTGGGACTCGTAGCAGCTGGAAGCCCTGTCCGCAGAGCAGCACCCATCCCGTCTTCTCCCTCCTGAAACCTCTCTCAGTGTTTCCCTGACTAACCCTGTCAGTCTCTGCTTGATCACTACATTCACTAGCTGTCTCACCTGCCTTCTCCTCACTGGTTTGACACACCAGGAGACCCGTCTCACTCTCTGCTTCAACGGCTCCTCCACCCTCAGACTCACTAGCTGTTTCCTCATTACTGAAATGTGCCGCTGTCTTTTTGAATCCTATCTGACTCCCTCTCCAAACTGAAATCTCCTGCTCAGACTCAAAGCTTGTTTTCATCTCTTTATCCCCCTCCTCCTCCTCCTCTCTCAGCTGCCCTTCCCACACTGCCAGTCCTGCAGCATCTGCAACGTGGGAGCACAGCGCCCCAATGTGGCTGATCCCGGTACTGCAGACCCTCCACAGGCAAACCCTCTGATCTGCAGAGGTGGAGACCAGGAGGCCAGGGCTCAGGAGCTTCAGGGCGGTCAGGGGGGCAGCGTGAGCCAGCGGGGAGTGGGACTGGGAGTGAAGTTCAAGATGAAGCTGGGTTGGGGGGCTCAGGGCCTCTGAAATCTGAGAGGACCCTCTGCTGCCCCCAAACTTTCTGTCTTCTGGGTAGTGCACCCTTATTGTGGACACTGTCAGCTGCCCATCATCCCCTCCGCTAGCAACCGTTACCAGGCAACCGCCCTCGTTTAGTCCCGGTTGCTCTGTCCAAACAGCCAATGAGTTGATGCCGCTCTGGTGGGCGTGGATGTGGAGGCAGGGGATTGGCTGAGTACCGGTCGATAAGAAAGAAGCATCTGTCAAATCCCACACTGCAATTCTGCCATCTGTTGCAGCGCTGAACAGCAGCCTATACCTGAGAGAGAGAGAGAGGAATACCGATATGTACCTTCAGTCATTTAGGTTAAAACTGTAGTCTTGATCTGCCAGTCACTACACTTTTCTAAAACGGTTTAAAATAATACAAATATATTAAAAGAACAATAAAGGCTCTGATTTTGATTGGTTACTATAAAGCAGGATTACATGTAACTTGTAATAAAGGTGTGGACATTCACCCAATCCAGACTCAGGAGATTCAAATAAAAAGAGAAATGAACATCTGCACACCTGTGGCCTTCTCCATCCTCCAGGCTGCAGGCAGCAACACTGAGCACACAGCGCTGGTGGTAAAACGTCTCCCACAACAAATCAATCTGATGTGAGCCTTCACTGACCGAGAACAATCTGGAAAACACAGTAAAGCAGAAGTGAGTGAGGGCACTGTCATAAGACAAATAGTGTATTACAAAATAATACAAAATGACACAAGGGTTTATAAGATTAAATCAGTTTAACACATTTTTCTCTCACATTATGTTAAATACATCTCTTTTCTAAGAGCATTTAAAAAGTTGGAAGGAAGACTTGTTACCACAACTTTAACCCTTTCTTCAAGCTAATAAGAGAGGGAAAAGTCTTTTTTCTGTGAGAGTGACCCACCTGAGTGCTCCGTCGCTGCAGGCCATAGCCAGGAGAACACCGTCTGGCTTCTCCTCCACCACCTCCACAGACATGTACCTGAAACACACAAGCCGGTGGTAAGACATAGGTAGACTAGATTTAAAAAGAAAAAGAGTATGGGGTAAATTCAGCTGATTGTTTGGCACTCAGATATTGCATCTTCTTCCTGTAAAAATCTATGCAAACTTCAAAAACATTTTTGAGGATATATACTTGTGTTGTTAGAGAAAGTAACTGATGAAAGAAATTAAGGAGGGAGAAATCAGTACGCAGACATTAGTATATAAACAAAAAAAAAGTTCAAATCTTGTGTAATTGCTTTAACATGTGTACAGAACACAACCTGCCTGGTTTCTGGGTCCATTTTCACCGTCTTGTGCCGGTTCCGCCTCTTCTCCCATTGTTCGTCCAATCGGTGACTGGCCACCTGGATCACCTGACAGGAGGGAGCCAGTCTCTGCTGGTCCCAGCCGACCGACAGCCGGTAACACTGCATCTGAGCTCTCCCCCCCGCTGACACCAGCAGGGCAGAGAGGGACTGTTTCTGGCTCTCACCCCCCGCCTCCTGACGCGTTACCGCTGTCACCGTGCGAATGCTTGAGATGTGGTCGGTGATAACTGAGAGAACTTTAATGCTGCCAGAGCGGGGCTGAATTGCAATGACGGTTAAGCTAGTGTCCTCTCCTCCCGTCACCACTATCTCCCAATGCCCTCCCTCTTTGAGTTCATCCATTCCCTCAGTTTCTGCCAAATCTCCAGGACTTTCAGTTTGATTCTCATTCTTGATTCCCCTTATCATCCCAAGTCTGCACATACATCCAATCCCCCTCCCATGGACACCCTCTCTCAGGCCCCACCCTCCGGCTTTTCCACCTATGCTCAGTGCCTCTCCTGGTGTCTGTGATGTCATGACAGCCCCCTGCTTGATGAAGACCAGAGCTCCGTATCCGGGCCACACCCCTTTGTGGGACCGCCAGAGACTCCAGGAGCGATGCCCCCCACCACAAGGCACTGCAAACAGTCTCTCTAGCCTCACGGGGTCCCAAACCACAAAGTGGACACCATGAAAGCCAATTATAGCAAACCGGGCTTCTCTTCCCTTATTCTCCGTCCTTTCTTCCTCAGGTCTAAAGCTCTCTTCGTCCTCTGCCTCTTCCACAGGAATGTCGGGTTCAAGAATCAGAATCCTCTCCAGCCACTCCATGCCCTTGCAGGCCCGCTGGACTCGGAGAACCTGCAGCTGAAGTCCATCTTTGTTCTCAACACTCTTTTCTTCAGGTTTTTCTGGTGGTGTTGGATTCACTCTGAAGACCCTCACACAGCCGTCCCTGCCCGTGCTGTAGAGCAGCCCCTGGTACTCACACACTGAAGTTACACCCTGTTTCCCATGCACCCCAAACCGGCAGCTTAGTGGGTGAAGTGTTGGGTGTCTGTCCTCCACCATTTCAGTTTTTATGTCTCCACCGCTTCCATTTCCCTCCACTTCAACCCCTTCACCATCTGTTGGTTTCCTCCCTGTCTGCGAACTTTCAGCAATTATTTTTCCATCTCTCATGTTTCGCTCCTGCTTTCCTCCTTCCTGAAACAAAAGCAGGGACCCTCTCCTGTCCCCACACACCCACAGCAACCCCTGTGACGAGGAGTGGAGGCACACTGCAGCTGTCAGCCAGCGTTTGGCACAGGAGGGAAGGAGGAAGGGAGGAAGGGGTTTCACACTGAGAGCCAAGGGAGGGTTCTCATCTAATTCTACCTTTATACACCAGCGAGAGACAAATCCTTCAGCACCTGATGCTAACAAATACATTTGTTCTTTTGCCTCATGCCAAATAAGGCTATGGATCTTCCCTGAGCCGCCTGTAAGGAGAATCCCACACTGAGGATGAGAGATGGGGAAGACATGTATGGATCCGCTGAGGTTTGCAACAGCACACAAGTTAACTTTTGCTGGTGAGTTTTTCTCACTGACAGTTGTTGTTTCCATCACACAATACGATTGAAAGTCAGTAGTCCCCTGCCATACCATCTCCCACTGCCCGTCGCTGTATTGGTAAACTGTTCCGTGGTCTGTGCAAACCACAAACTTGCTCTCACTCCATGGTGCATTTGTATCCTCTTCCCCTGCTATACAGACCGCTTTAGGCAAGCCTTGACCGGTAAATCTCAGGTCTGTTAGCTTCTCTGTCGCTGCCTCCTCCGTCGTATCCATCCCCTCCTCGCTCCCTTCCACCCTCCACAACCTCACCCCTCCATCTGCCCCCCCTGTAGCAACCCATCTCTCTCCATCTGCTCTTCCCTCACTGATTGCGAGTGCACGAACCCCGCCTGCTTTGTGTCCCTTCAACGTCCGAGCCACCTTGCCCTCTCCAGCCCAGTCCCACACTAAACAGGCCCCATCTTCACCGGCACTGAACACATTTCCTGGGGAGAGACGCACGGAGAATACCCTCGCCTGGTGTCCGTATAGGACTCTTAAACACGACGGGTTCAAGTCCCCACACTTCCCCCCAGGTCCTCCTAAAGCACCTACACCCCAAACCCTTACACTGCGGTCGTCAGAAGCTGAGGCCAGCCATCCTTTCTCCTGGAGGTAAGAGATGCTGAAGATGACCCCGCTGTGGCCTAACAGACGTCTCTCCACTGGAGCTTTGTGCTTTGAGTTGCTACTTTCATCTCCTCCTGCTCCAGGCTTCCAGAGGACAAGTTGGTTGAAAACAGTCCCTCCCACTAAGATGGTATCATCCCAGGATTCATGTACAAGAAGGAGGGCAGAGTACAGAAGACAGCCCTCCAGACAGGAGCGCTGAAGTAGGGCATTTCCTGTCCTGATGTCCAGGAGAAGCGCACTATTGTGGGCTACAGCCACACCGAGCAGGGAGTGTTTGTCTCCGGAGAGCCACCGGACGTCCAGGGCCCAGTCCTGGAGCTCCATGAGGGGACCCAGAATCTCCAAACGCAGATGTTCCCCATCCTGGAGATCCACATGGAGCCTCACCAACCTCACAGCCTTGCCTCCAAACACCACAATGTCATAGAAGTTGGGTCCCAAGATGGAGCTCCGTTCTGGGGATTCACAGAGGAGAGGAGATTTAATGGGTGAATGAACAGAAAAACATAAAAAAAAAGTAAGTGAGATTAAACTCTTGCCAAGACTGCCATTATTGTATACATCCTGGGAGAAGGGAAACATAGAACATAATCACTAAGTGCAACAGAGGAAATGTAATATAACAGTGACTTATAAACATTGCCTCATCTATCTTCTTACCAGCCGCAAGACTCCTAGGTCTTATTCCGTGGATTCTGTAGTTTTGGAGCACACTCAGTGAGGCACAGGCTTTTGGACGATGTTTGAGACTGTACACCGTCAAGACTGGACCCTCACCTGTCAGGAAAGGGTAACGGAAGATTTGGTTAGTGCATCGTGGGATCCTTCATGGTGTTCAGACTTCTTTTAAAAATAGACACACACACAGCCCCCTTAGAAAGCATTAGCGCAATTTCTACTAATGCATTTATAGTTTGACCTAAAGAAATATACATAATAATCATAATGCACATACGAGTATATGGGAAACCCAATGATATTTCCCTTTTGTACTGCATTTATATACAACACTTGTACATCGATAGTGCTTCCTACCCGTCAGAAGAAATGCATCCTGAAGAAACTCCAGAGCTGTGACTGGAGCTACCAAGGCTGCTGTCTCCATCTCTAAATGGTTAATAACTTTCACGAAGACACATTACCAATGGTTCCTGAAAGATTCAAAGTTACAACACACTTATTAAAGACGATAGCATCCGAAAAGATTGCAAGCAAGCAGCGGGTTCCGCAGGCCTCTTAAATATTCAAATGTTTAAAAGTCTACGTTGAGAACAGTTGTCATTAGCTTTTCAGTTAGCAAAACAAGCTAACAGCATGAGTACTTCTCATGTTGTTTGTTAAGTGCAAACCTAGAAATGTATCTTTGCTAGGTCGATATTAATACCGCTACATGATTTACTTATAAAGAGGACCAAACGCCTGAAAAATTTTGATTCAAATATGCATTAAAACATCTTTATTTGCCTTCTCCGTCAGCAATCCAGTACCCATGCGTTTCTGAACTGTCTTCCGTGCCGCATCTAAACCAATCAAGCAAGGCTAATGGCTTCCTGGACTCTGATTGGTTAGAAAGATGTACGATGTATTTGTATTGGAGAAAGCAACCCATGTGACCGACTGTCATTGAGTTGTGCTACCTTTAGGTGTCTTCTGGAGAAAAATAAAGTTGTTCAGTAGGCTATTTGTGGGGTATTAATTATTTAAATATAACGGGTAGGATATTATTTATTTATTTTCTGATAATTTAATGATTACCATTATCAGAACAAAATTATATTTAAGTAAGATTGTAACTGTAAATACTTCATAAATATGATAACTATTCATACCACAACAATGCAAAACAATTGTGCAGGCAAACAGCAATTCACAGGAACATCTTAGGAGGTCATGTGAGTTAGCTTAATTCTCTTTTACAGATATTGGCTATTTCTATGTCAACAATTCATAGAGTTATTGCAAGTGACATACACAGTGATTACCGAGTGGAAATTGAACGCGTCAGGAGGCAGTGGTTTCTGTAGCAGTGCAGCTAACTTCAGCGTCAGCCATGCCTGGGAAATGTAAATTTCAAGACTCCTGGCTCTCTAGGGAAATGTACAAGGACTGGCTGGTTAAGGAAGTCCAGGACATTCACTTCGCCCGGTGTAGGGCGTGTTGTAAATCAATCAAACTTCAGACCATGGGCGAGGCTGCTCTCACCAGCCATGCAGCGGGAGCTGGCCACAAAGCAGCAGTCCGCAAGCTAGTGGAAGGTACAGTAGCTTAGCCTCAATTATATCAAGGGAAACTGCCATGAAACGCGTTTAAATATATGCATGTGTTTAATACTGACCCTCCCTGTTTGTCCAGCCTCTTTAATATTGGGTTGTGGTGCTGCAGTTTTGTTTTTGGTGGTGGGTGTGTGTATTTGGCTGCAACAGCTGTATAGACGTGAGAGTTAAAACATCTGTCTCAGGTCATTAACCACAGCTTTCCCATCGGTCATGAATTATGAGAATGCAATGCATGCATACGATTTTTGGATGACAACAATATAACCTCGTATGGTTGTCATAAACTTCCTCTTACGTTTTAAGATGTTCAATTAAAACAATATTGCAGTGGAGATGAGGAACAGCTGTAGTTGAACATCTGCATCCTGCTGAAGTGTCCTAGTCTAGAGCAGGTGCTACGCCATGGAGAACAATTGCCTAAAGCTCGCACTGTTTTAAATGTAAAAATAATAAAAGTAATACTAGAGTGAAGTAAAAACAGTATTTTGTCATAATTTAAATTTAAGGTTAACCTATATTTATTACCCCATTATTTTGTGATTTTCCATTATTATGAAGTTACACAAACCTGGTGTAACATTAACTTTAATTTGTTCCTGAGTTTATGTTGAGCCTGCTAGTTCTCATTATAAAATGTTTCAGTGTTAAACTAACTAACGTTGATCCGAGTTTCAAACCATGGGCGTTGGGTCCTTGTTAAATGAGGTGTGGGAACCCTGTCCTTATGCTTTTTACAGCACTATTTTTTTACTGTCTTTAATGACATGATGCTGCAGTATCAAGCCCATTCCATCCTGATGAAATAAACCTAGAAAAAAATCTGGATTGTAACATTTCAACGTTATATTTGTAATTATCTTTACAGAACAGTAAGCTTATTTTCTACTATTACAAATACTAAAAAAGGAGTGCAGTCATGATGCTGTAAGGCGCTTTGGACTAGATATGTGTGTTAGTCTGTAAATGAGCTTGTGTAGATGTGATGTACCTGCCTTAACCAGAGGGAGGCGCTCTCTACTTGTTTCTCTGAGACACTAACATTCAGTGCCTCCCATTCTGTCTGTCTCTTTTTCCAATTAGGAGGCAATGTGATGCTGATCAATGCTGCTGGGCAGATAAATGGCAGCGTGAATCAGGTAAATCTTTCAAGTGATTGTTTGGTTAGAGTTAAATGTCTAGTTATAAAGAACATTCAAATGAACCTGGAGCAGCTCATATCAATGCACAACTGACTCATAAAATGTTCCAGCAGCGGGAAGTAATACCTTAAAACACACTTTGTTCTCTCCGCCTCAGACTGAAGACAGCAAGGAGCAAGTGGCCATCTGCGTCCAGCGGGACGCCTTGGACAGAATACCAGGCAGCGACTGGGCCGATCAGCACCACAGCCCCACTACAAACTCCACCTCCCACAAGGCTGAGCTGCAGGATGCCACATTTCCAGCTGCCTACTTCACAGCACCAGGTACACAGATACATAGATACATCTCTGCCAGCTGCCACACTCTTTTGAATTATTATGTTAATTACATTCCAATATTAACAAGAATATTACTCTTTGCTGAGAAGTATCACATACAAAACACTTAATGATTACCTAAAGCTTGATAGGATTGTTTGGGATAACATCACAGAGGAGGATGGAGTGTCTTTTACCCCCCTGCATTAAGGTTTTATTTTTTTACTAAATGACAATGAAGTTGAATCAAAACTCATTTAAATATACAATGTTTTTTATTTTTTTGTGGCTGGATTTAATTTGAAGGCAGGGGTCTATTAGTTTACAATTACTGTTTAAAAACAGACACTGTTGTAAATCCCCCTGCCTTTTTTGGTCTTGTGGGAGGCGGGGCTTAGCCTCCACCTACCAGGGCACACCTGATCCCATTTAAGGCCTGTAATCAGCCCTGCTCATTCTCTCCCGTGTCTGTAGCAGCAAGCTGACCTCATGTGCTCTCTTCACAAGCTGAATATATCGATACATTATTTGAGTAAGTTGTGATTATGTTTATTGATGGCTTATCCTAATCCTTATCCTGCGAAAAGCAATATTTGTTGTAACAGAGTGTTGTAGCCCTTCCTGATTTCCATTTGTGTTTTATGTTCTGGCCTAAATTCATCACCACCATCATGTAGATCAACTGTCAACTGCATGTGAAGAGAATAAATGGTTGAACTGCTCTCATCGTGGGTCCTCATACTTTGACCAGTATGCCAATGCGGAGGCACTTCAGGCAACCCTCCCTAAAATGAGTCTAGTTTTTACAGACACATTTCCGACTATTCATGCCACAAATAAAGACACCTAGCCATGCTGTAGTATAGAACAAATGGTTTGCCTATCAGGTTCTCCTTGACATCTTTCATTGACGTCATGATTTTTTCATCAAGGTGAAGGAAAGATTTCAAGGAGAATTAATTCGGAGTCAGTTAGGACGATACTAAAAGTAGCCCCTGGTTCTTGCATCACATTTTTCTCAGCCCTGTTTTAAACTTTCTGCGGTGTAAACCGCTAATAAGAAACCAGTTGTGCATTGATTGAAACAGCTACATGCATTTCATATTGTGAAGTAATCAACACATATCTTTCACCTCTGACTTGGCAGGCACCTCCCGGCTCATCAGCCAGCGTCTCCTCCCGAAAGGCGGCAAGGGGGGGGAAGAGACCCGCCGCTCGACTCAGCAGGACCCCGCAGATATGTCCCGACAGGAGCACCAGCAGAGGGCCGAGGCTCTGGAGCAGCAGCAGCAGATGAAGATCCTGGAGTGGCAGAACAGGATGAAGGTGCTGGCGTGGGAGCAGGAGCTGGTGAGGGAGAGGAGGAGAGCAGCGCGGCAGGAGGAGAAGGCCTTCAGGATGAAGAAGGCGTACTACAAAGCCAAGCTAAAGAGGATGGGAGAGGACGTTCCGCCATCTTCCTCCAGCAGCAGCGACGAAGAGGAGAAAACTTCTAATCAGACAGGATGAACGGATTCTATTTCTTATCAGCGCTTGTTTCATTATTGAATGCTTTTGTGTATATGCCATGAAACTGTTGCTACTTTTATACATGTATTATAAGAGGACTTTTAGTTGCTTTAAATCAGCAGTTCTTACTGTACACAAATACTTCTTTTGATTTTTCTGAGATAAACTGAACTAGTTGAGTACACTTCGTTTAATCTCAAAGTGAAAATCAGGTTCTAGTAGACCAATGGAAAACATGTAAATGGTATCATATTTTGCACATCTTTTTGAAAGGCTTCTTACATTGGTAAATATTTAAAAGATACCATGATCCTGTTTTGTTTTATAATCATTCATCACCATGTGTCTTAAGTATTTAACATTTTGAGATGTCCATTGATGTTAAAGGTTGAGGGTGATTGTAAAGAGCATTAAAAAATGTATTAAGATGAAATCTAATCACGGCAGATGTACACATTTAATGTTATTCCTAAATGGACAACACTTCTTCATGATTTTACATGCATGGTGTCTTTTGCATGTTCAAATAAGTAACTTTTTGTTGGCCATGTAAATAAATAATATAATTTGAGTTTTGACAGGGGAAGGCTAGCTGTTCGTGTTATGCTAAGATAAGCTAATTGCCTCTTGGCTTTAATGCAGAAAAATATGTATTTGATCAAACTCACAAAACAAATATACATATTTAATATAAATACAAAATATCCCTTTAAATTGTCACCCGTCTGTGTATGTCAAAGGTATAAGCATGTTTCAGATACCTGCCAATGAGTCATACTATTACAAATCTGACCTTTAAGTGGTCCTATAACCCTGAGTACAGGTTATATTCTGTCTCAGCTGGGGGCTTCTGTTTTCACCAGGCATCATGGTGGCAGCTGAACATCTCTGACTCCTCTGGATGTGACAGGACGCTCTGAGAGTCGAAACAGGACAGAGCGCCTTGTGGAAAACCGTCTCATGAATAAGGAAACCACACACACTCACCCAGAATAAATATGAACAGCCGTGTAGGAATAAGTCATTTTTTTTAATATCCAACATTTCTCTTGTTTCCGCGGTAACAGGGGAACAGCTGTTTCCATGCCGCCGTCCCCTTGCCGACGGCGGGATAGAAGGCATCCCATAATGAACACACGAGAAAACAAAGACAATCTCCCATCCCTCCTCCTCCCCTCACCAACAATCTCTCACTGTGTCCGTCATTTGTCCACTTTTGCTTAAGCAGAGCACATCTCAACGTTTCAGGAACGCCTTAGTTTCCTCTCACTCTCAGAACCAGATTAACCTGAAGCTGGAGTTTTCTGTTAATTGACTGCTGTGTATAAAAGCATTAATATGACTGGTTAATGATTTGATTTTGTGCATATAAATCTTCAGTCTTGGATCTAGAACAGGAAGGTTAGTTTGAACCATATCTGCACTATATACACCCAGAGTTCGCCTGTTAGTTTGGATATGTTGAAATTGTGTCTAGGGAGGATAAATGCACCAATATAGGGTTGAAATTCAAACTTCTTTGCTCAAATATAAACCAAATCCAGTGTCCTGCATGAAAGAGACACTTTTCCTGCTCTTTTCTTATCATTTGTCTTTGAATTTGTTGCATTGAGACTGAGAAACCGAAAAAAGGGAGCATTTGGATGGAAAAAAATCACATACTTAAAAAAAACAAAAAAACAATCCCATACAAAATGGCAACATAAATAATCAATACAGTGTCAATAAATTATTGATAAATAAAATAAATCTCATGTCTGTACAAGTTAAAGGTATTGTCAGTTGAAGATAATGAATGGATCTGTGAAGAAAAATAAATAAATGAATGGAACAGATGAATGAAACGAGTGAGTAGGAATCCAAGTCTCCACCTTAAACAGAATAGTGGGTGGTGTTCGTGTTCTGGAGCATTTTTTGGCAATACTACTTTACAAATATGCTGGCTTGTCATCTTCCAGGGACATGGGAAGACAGAGCAGGGAGATATTCATTTGTGAGGTGTGTGTGTTTTTCCAGAATTTTCTTTTCAATAATTGTTTCTCTGCGATGAGTAACGTCCACGCCCTCGTCCCTGCAGCTACATTTTGCAGTTTCTGACCCAATTTGTTCCATCCTCGGGTTTTGTACCTCATGATTTATTATTGCGCTCTACCTACTAGGGTTGCTTAAATGTCACAGTGCTCTCTGCTCGAGGACAACACATTTTGGCAACACAAAAACCTCATCTTTTTGAGACACTGCATTTTCCATTGACAACAGAAAACACAGAGTTATGTCAGCTTCACTCCCTTCATCCTTCTGAAGACTGCCTGTCTGTCTCCATTGCTTCTAAATGCCTGTGTGTTGTTACCTGAAGGCCTGAACTCAGCTGAGAGAGAGGAGCAGCTGCTGATGGAAAGAGCTGGCACTCAAACCCACTTAGAGGCTTTTAGCGCTGACACACCTGACATCTCCTCTCCTCAGCAGACCGCTACGGTGCTGCAGAAGCGAAGCCAAATCTTGCAAGAGACCTCATCTCTTCCTAAACAATGAGAGGAAATGTGTATGAATGTGTTCTGGTTTGAACCTCTCCATCAATGACAGCTTGTTAGCAAAGTAAGGAAGTGCCTCGAATATAAATAATTCATTTCCTAGCAACTGTCTTCAGCCAAGGAACAAAACCTGGCAGGGGATCTATGTGTTACAGACACGAGCTGATGCAAGCTGGATATGTAATGCAGGTCTAATTTGTGAATTCCAAATAAAATATGGTAGCACACTAAGATTAATGACAGCAAATCAAAATCCTGCAAACAGTCGGTAATGTTTTGGCGCAGATCTAGAGGCCTTTTTAAAACAGTTTTTTTTCAATTTGGACTTGTTTTCATGGCACAGTCATTGAAAAAACAACAAAAATACCCGAAAAACAAAAATGAGAATTACGCATAGAGCTTTCACACCCTGCACAGGTCATTTTCATCCCAGGAAATTGAAGAACGAGGATGTGAAGTTCTGATTTTGAGTGTGTCCCTTTGGCTTGGATTTCTGCAGAACAGAAGAAGCTTTCAAAAGTGAGTCTCCTGGATGCTGCCAGAGACATTTCACTGCTCCTGTGGCTTCTCTTGAGGCAGGTTTGAGTCGTGATGCATCAGAGAGGGAAATACCTTGAGGGTCTTTAAATGGTTGTTGCATGACACACAGAAGCAGACAAATGTCTTCCTTCACCCGTCAGCACCAGACACAGATGAGCACAGATGGGCGACAAGGGCACATTCATGAACAATGGATCACAAAACAGCGCAGTCTCCTGAATGAGACGATACTTTGACATTCGTGACTGAGCTTTACTAAATGATCCCCCAACTCTGAACCTTCCTGTGGTGCTTTAGCTAAACGTTGGCCATCTTTCTCTTCACAATCATCTTCCATCAAATCTCTTCTCCTATATAATCCTTCCTCTATATACAATCAGTTCTTGTTGCTTTGATATTTTCCCTTCAACCTCATGTGGCGGTTTTTTGATAATCTCATGGTATAATATTGCCGGACCCCTGCTGTTGCTTTACAGAGTTGATAAATGTGAGGAAATGTTTCTGAGGAAAACTGTTTCCAAGGAGAGATTTTGGGATTTTTTTTTTCTTTGAAGGGGAAATGTCTCCCTCAGCAACGTACAAGACTGCAAACGCACCGACCTCACTCACAACCTCACACGGACACAATCATAAAAAAAAAAGAAAAAAAAAAGAGAAAACATCACAAGAGATTTTCTTCTTCATCTCCAATGAAAAAGATACAAAATGTATAAAAATGTTATTTACAGTCTTTTCTTTTTTTCTTCTTGCGGACACATGTTGTCCGGATCACGCTGAATTTTTCGTTTGAAATCTGAGGATTTTGTGTTTATCTTGAACAGTTTGTAGGTAGTAGAGGTGGTTGACTCAACGTCCAAATAAACGTCATAGCTCGTTGAAGGCGGTGGGACTTGAAAAACTTAATTTATACAGTACAAACCGCGCAAGAGCATCCTCCTTAACCTCATCGACGCTCTCCCTGTCGTATTTTCTGACAAACTCAGTGTCTCCTCTGTCCCGAGTGTTTCTAGTCTTAGATTCCTCAGAGTGCTCCAGTGGTTCCGGACGATCCGTGACCTCTGAACCTCGTGTTCCAAACACCGCCTCAATGAATAAAGGGACATGTAGGCTGTCATCAAGACTGTCCTTCACTTCTGTTGGCTCTGAGGAAAGAGAACAAAAATAAGTCTTTAAAATCCTCTCAATTGATGCTAATTCCACTTACACATAGTGATGACAAAATACAGTAAGTACAGAAGCAACATGTAAATGAGCTGTTAGAGGCAGAACCAGTAGAGTGGAAGGCTGCAGGAAAGAATAGCCACATATGATGTTTACAGAGGATCAGGGGAGAGGGGGGGATTCATTAACACAGCAGGACTTACTCTGAGTCAGGGGAGACTTCAGATATGCTGTGGGAGGTTGCTGATTGGGGCGGGGAGGGGGAGGGTCCATGGGCAGAGCCATTAGGCCCAGGGTTAGAGGGGGGAGGAGTGAGGACGGTGGAGCTGAAGGAGGCCAGGATAGAGGACAGGATGTCCAGGTGTTCGCAAGATGGTTGTCTCCCCAGAGCGTTGGGATTTGAACCTGCGCCCTGTGGGACAGTCTGACCGGTGTACCTACATGGGGGGGCGGAGTCCAGCCGTCCTCTGACGTGAGGCGGGAGCTGGTCCTGCGGGGGCTCCTCAGAGATGGGGGGAGGAGGGGAGGACGAGGGAGGCTGGTCGGGGTGCGCAGGCTGGCGGGGGGGCAGAGTGCGCAGCCACTCCCGACACGGCTGGGCCCCGCCCCCGTTTGGCTCCAGCTGTTCCCTCGACCTGCTGCTCATCAACGCCCCCCCGAGGTGCTCCCGGGACGAGGCCTGCCGCCGAGTCAGCGAGTTCAGATGGGACCTCGACCCGCTGAGGAATCCCTCCATCCCCCCCGCTCCCCCGTTCCCACTCAAGTCCTCCCTGGAGGCGTGCACGCTGCCTGTGTGCTGGAGGTCCAGTCTGTCCCTGGACCCCGACAGGTTCTCCCTGGATGAGGAGACCCGCTGATGCTCCAGCCCCAGGCCCCCCAGCCCTGCTCCCTGCCCCAGCTCTCTCCGCCGGGGTAGGAGGTCCAGGTTGTCCCTGGAACCCCGGGAGTCCAGTCGGTCTCTGGACCCGCCCACCGCCTGCCTCCCCAGGGTGTCCCTAGACAGCTGCCTCCGGGACAGCGAGTCCAGCTGTTCCCTGGAGGAGTAGCGGGAGCCCGGTTGAGAGAGAGAACCTGAACCTCCACCTGCACCGGTGGCAGAGTACATGCGACCGTACGAGGCTGCAGGGACCCCCCGGTGGCCCAGAGTGGAGGTCCGGTACCAGTTCAGATCACTGGGGGCCCGGCCTATTGAGGAGAGACCCTGGAGTGCCGGGGGGCAGCCGATACGATTCTTCAGGATACCTGAGACAAGAAAATAGGAACGTGAGAACATTAGACGGGGACACAGAGCAAAGAGAGTCAAATGTGTCGAGGGATACAGAAAGATGAACAGAAAAAGAGCACAAAAGAAGGAGTCAGTGATTGGTCAGGTTTTTTAAAGTTAAATTCACACACTTTTAGGTTCTTAAACCTTATAATATCAAAATTGTTATTTTGAATACAATTTAAAAGATAGAGTTACAAAAGTCCTTTATACCCACAACAAGCAATCTATATTATATATATCATATATACTGAGATTTACATTTCGTAATCAAGCAAATTCCTAACCTTAAAAACAAAAGTTTTAAAACGTAAGTCACAGGAGGAAAGCTTGTGTTTGTGTGTATCAGGCTTGAAATAGGTTTACTAAAATAGCACCCATGCTCCCAGGCTGCCATCTTTCTCTCTCACTCCCTCTCAGTGTGTCATTGCATGTTCCCATTTTATATGTATGTATTCTAAATATAAAAACTGTCCTGTACACATACAAGTGCCAGCCATAATTTCAGGGACAGATTTAGACCTAACATAGCCAGAGGGTTATTTAAGTCCTCCTTTATGCATCAGGGTCAGGTCATCTGATTGCAGTCCTGTATTGCGTTAAGTGTGTGAAAAACGTGCCCATTATGTGCACATGAGTTGGTCAAAGTGAAAATCATTGTATGTTGACCATAATAATCTTTACAAAACTTGACTTAAAATAATGATCCTCTTTGAACGTCCCAACAACACTAAAAGTCTGATATGTATATAAAACCAACAAGAAGTTTAGTAAACAAACCAAATCAGATTTAAAGGATATATTTGTGAATTTCTATCATCATGTAATGTAACAATGCTGGGTCACATGTCGGTTCGACTTAAATACATCTAAATGTATAACAGACAAACTTCAAATACAGAAGATAAGGTCAACGTTATTGAGCTGTGTTTTAAATGAAGCTTTGCTGACACTGAAAACGTCTCCGTGTTCCTCTTGGCAAAATGCCCCATTTACATCCTGATGAAGAGGCGGCATCAGTCAGACAGGAGGTCAAGACATTTTTTATTCATGGACAAAGCCGATATTATAGAATACAGGCCAGGGGCTATCAAGTAGACAAGTAGAGTTTATAGAGATGAGAAGAAAAAGAGAGAAACAAAAATCTATATAATTAATCTATATCCCATAGGGAAAACTCTATTAATCTTAAATGCATTATTTCAGAATGTGTATGTTTATTTTCAAATGTTTGAAGTGATGTGTCTTATTCAGCATCCATGTGCCATTTTACTAACTAATATTTATTGCATAGTACACAAACTAAAGATTACTATATTAAAGCCAACCCAAAATATCAATGTGCCCTTAGATCTTTTCATTTGTGTGCCTCTCACCCTTGCGGTGCCTGTTGGGCTGGGTGAGGCCGTTCTCGTCCCCGCTGGTCAGCGCCGCGTCAGTCTGGTTGTTGTTGGCGGCGTCCTTGCTGTAATCGGACCCAAGGGGGCGCTCTGAGCCCCACTTCTGAAGGCTGTGTGTCTCACACTCCTCCAGAGCGGGCCAGTAGGACAGAAGGTCATTGCCATCCAAATCTGTAACACAAAAACAACAATCACTTCCTGGTTACTCAAGAGCTGACACCCTTCACACAAACATGTTCTCAGCCACAACTTTATGAAGCAATGACTTTCGACCAAACACCAGTTACATAAAGCTGTCAAAATATTCTCATGCCTCATCTTTTAATATCAAGTATTTTGCTTCATTATGTTGCAGTGCTTGCATCCTATAGATACAAAACAGATGTATGTATCAAGTAACAGGTGTCCACAGATTAATAGCACATGTTCATTCAAAACAACAGCTGGAGCTAATTTAGAGTGACATACTGGTGGAGAATATATCAGACTATTGCTAATGTCCTATGAACACACACAATTCATGTTTTTAATGTGAGACACAGTGTCTTCCCCTTTGCAGCCATTCAACATGTTAAGATAGTTCTGTGTAGACACCACTTTTGATTAATACGTTTTCAAAATGATTGAAGAACTGTAGCTGTCTATCAAAGAATTAACCTTTATTTATTCCAGTTACAAGTCATTTCACCATTGATGTTAGGCACATGCTTTGACAACTGCACATTGTTCTAATGGGTAGACTTCAGTAAGCCTTTTGGTTTTCTGTAACATATTATGAAATAATGCAACATCAAAAGGTTAGAAATACCCGTTAATTTATACTTTTAATACTCCACCGAAAACCTATATTGCAAAGAATCATCAGTTTAAAAATAAAATCTCAATACACAAATCAATAGTCCTTGAGCAGGACTCTTTAACATCACTGAATGAATTAGATATGAGAACTGCTTTTAAAACCAAAACTAGTCAATAAACCATTTGAACATCATTAAAGTACCTTTGGTGCCGTTGTGGGCGGGCTCTGTGAGCAGACGCTCGCTGTGATTGGAGCGTTTGAATCGCCGCTGGATGCGTCCACGGAGTCGGACGTTGTCCTCGCTCTCAGAGGAAGGGATGGAGAGACTGCGCTCCTCGTCCATGGAGAGATCTGAGTCTGAGTCTGAATCTTCACCTGGTGGAGGCAGGAGAGGGAGGGGAAGATAGAAAATGGAGGCGGGGAGGAAACAAGAGGAGGAAAAGAGAAGAATACAAAGCGTAAGGAAAGATTGCGTTGACAGGTTATTCTCCATTGTGAGGTGAGCTTCATCGAAATGTATATGGAGCAGAAACAGAGAGTATGAGGGGTGAAGAAATGGAAAATGTGTCTGCTTTCTGAAAGTGTGTGTGTTCACCTCCGTCTCTGTGGAACATGGCTACATCCAGGTCTGTCGCTCCGGTTTGTACAATATTCTGTTCCAGAGTCTGACGGGCCAAAAGATTTTCTCTAACAGGGAAAGAGGAGAGAAATGAGGACACATACACTGTACTGTACATGCAGCCACACAGGCCAGACATCCATGTAATATGTACTGCAACTGCACACACTCCCATATAAATACAGACAGGTCAGACAATCACTGGACCATTAAGACACCACCAGCCCCTCTCTGAGTACATTAGTGTTGCTCTACATACACTACATTACATTGTTCCATCCAATCTTCTTCATATTTACCCCACTGACCCAAAAATGCACAACAGGGTTTTTGTTAGCTAGGGAATTTCCTCCCTGAGGCAACTGTCTCCCAAATCAGAGTCACAGACATTAATCAAACCTGACAAACTTTGATTCAAATGATCATTTATCACTGGTATATTGTTACTTTCAAATGTGCTTTTGAACTACAGGAGGAATTCTGCTATCGGTCTTAACCTGTTCAACCACCCATGGTGTGGAAGTCTTTCTCTTAAATACATTTATAGTTATTTGGTGGGAGTTGGGATGTGTTTGTGTGTGTGTATTCATTTACCTGGCGGAGCTCACGGAGGAGATGGTGGAGGTTCCTAGGGTGATGCGGTGCAGCCCGCTCTGCTCCAACAGAGAGGCGTTGTGATAGGGATTCTGAGCCTAAACACACACACACAAGAAGGGAGAGTTTTACATCAACCATTGCACCAAACAGAACTTAGTGTTAACTGAAAAATAAAACAAATGTCCTCCTTTATAATGCTTTTGAACATGGGGAAAACTACAATGTATCGGATGTATATACTGTACACAACAAACTATACTGTATCAAGAGTACTCCTCTAGCCTCTATTCCATAATTCATATTTGCATAAAGGACTTTTTTGAATATGTTTCTATCATAAGATAATCAATGATAAATACTATACCGTGTGGTTCAATGAAAGTAAAGATATTTTTCAAGAGATCTTTTTCGTTTTTAACGTTACTTACATGTCTAATCTTGTTTTAAATGGTATTATCCTTCTTCAAATTCAAGAACAATACAAAGGTACCATAGGAACAGTATCCTCAATAATTAAAATACATTTTTAGAAGGTTTCATCGTTTTGTTTTTTGTACTAATGTATATACTGTGCTGGTTCTGATATGCTAATGTATTTATCTCTGTAGATTTATCAAGGAATGTGTTCCTCTCAGTGGCTATTTAAAGACGTTTTGTATGCATTTTGTATACGTCTTTGAAACTCTGATAAGACACATTCAACCTTTAAGGCCCTCAAACCGTTGTGTAAATGCAACAAATGTAACTTCAGTAACTGTTAGACCATGAATTCAAAATCTTTAAAAGTAAAACAGTGATGCAGAAGGACTAAAATGCAACAATGAATTTATTTGTTCAACAGTAATAGAAACGAAATGGAAAAACAGGAAAAGAAAACTGAGGAACATTCTCAGTCTGCGTCTTCAGGTAGGCAGCAGCATCAGACTGTTTCTGAACCAAGAAGGGCTGGACTCGTCTCTTCCTTTTGACCTCACGCTTCCTGATTGTCCGTTCATCCTGCGCTGCAGTCATGACAACAGGTCCATCATGGGGGGTTGGAAGAGCCAGAGTCACAGCAGGGCCTTGTTCTCTGCTGAGCTCCACATCCTCACAGTCTGTCTCTGGTGTAAACAGCTCCATTGGATCAATCTCGCTGATCGTCAAACCATCCTGGGTGACAGTGATGGCAGGAGGGTCATCAGCAGTGGTCACAGAAGAGAGCAGAGCTGGAACCACAGCAGAGTTGTATTCAAGGTTTGGCGCAGAGGCAAATGGTTCTTCCTCCAAGCTGACTTTGGCAGAAGGTCCAGCACTTGGTGTCAGAGGAGTAGGTGAAGGAGAAGAGACAGGTTCCTGAATTGGTTCTCTGTCTTCCTCCAGACCAAGCTCCTCATTCAGATCTCCAGCCAGGGTGTGAATGGTCTGTGCACCATCCATCGTGGAAATTACCCCAGTACAAAAGACCGACCTTCGGCGTTTCAAGTTAGTTGTCACGCTAGAACCAGAACATTCTCGACTGTACGGTCGTCTAGACGGTCTCGGGCGATTAATTACCCCCGTCAGCTTTTTGGGACTACCCAGACATCTACGGAAACGAGGAAGTTCCTCTTAGGTACCTGTGCAAAGCGACCTAAAGACTTATGAAGCGACTGACAACTTGGTAGGACCCATCTTCGTCCCCATTGTCTGCACCTATCAAATCTCGGTTTCTCGTCAAACGGGAGACGGAAAGGAGTTACCTGGAGGTAACATATACGACAACGGCACTAGTCTCATGTCCTTGTCTGAATTTTTGTGTTAATCGGTTAAAAGGTTGGCTCTCTGATCTCTCATCAGTTCGGTCAACTAGTCAACTACCGTGCTCTGTACTCACTTGTCACACACAAAGTCCACCGATTACAACCGACCTTCCTTCTCTTAAGGCTGAGGAACAGAACTTTTGAGACACCCCTTCTTCCAAGGGTCTCAAAGTGTCTGTTCCTCAGCCTTTAAAGAGGAAGGAAGGTCGGTGAAGGGTGACTTGTGTGGTCAAGTGAAGACAGCACGGTAGTTGACTAGTGACACGAACTGATAGAGATCAGAGAGGCAACCTTTTACATTAACACAAGAAAATTCAGACAAGGACATGAGACTTATGTGCCGTTGTCGTATAGTTACCTCAGTAACTCTTTGCGTCTCCGTTGGAGAGGAAACCCGGAGATTATGAGGTGCGGAGACAATGGGGACGAAGATGGGCCTACCAAGTTGTCAGCGCTCTCATAAGTCTTTAGGTCGCTGTTGCACAGGTAACCTAAAGGAACTTCCTTCGTTTCCGTAGATGTTCTGGGTAGTCCCACAAACAAGCTGCGGGGTATATAATCGCCCGAGACGTCTAGACGACCGTACAGTCGAGAATGTTCTGGTTCTAGCGTGACCCACTAACTTGAAAACGCCGAGTCGTCTTTCTGTTACTGGGGTAGATTCCACTGACAGCTACTGTACTGTCTGACAGACGCTCTTCTTTCGTTTTCGAGAGACTCTTCACGAGAGACCCTGAAACTTGATCTCCTGCACTCCTTCTGCAACGTTTTCGGAGAAGAGTAACAACGCCCCTCCATTTAGTTGTCGAATTTGTTTGGCTCTGTAGCACAAACTTCGGTCTTCCGACGAGTACAGGGCCCACCTGTAGACGACAAAGCAGGGGGTTTCGAACTACTTGAACCGAGTCCTCATGCCGTCCTCGACTGTCTCGCTCGACGTCAAACCAAGGGTCGAGGTTTGACGAGGCCGGGTGCTCTACCCCACGTACACCATTGGTTTTCAGGATGTCCGAAGACCAGGTGGAGGAGCTTCGTCGGAAAGAGTGTTACGGGGAGCGTCTTCGGTAGTTACCGACAACCCCAATGATTCACACAAAAACCTGTTTCAGAGGGTTACGAAACAGGTTACACCGTGGTAGTCCAGGTGGAAGAGAACGAGGTAGTCTCTACGGTACCAGGGACCAGGATAGGTCCTTTTCGAATCTGCCTACATGGCCGAGTTCTGTAGACCTCCTCCCTCGAATTGAGTAAACGCGTGTGTTTATGACTTGTGGTAACCGTCTACGCGTCACGTGATAAATAGTGTACACCAACTTTTAAAGTTGTGCTTTATTTGACGTCGGTCGATCGTCNCTTAATATAGTTATACTGTATATAACTAGACCAAATGTATGATTTTCTACATGGATTACATTAGCTGGAAATACACAGTGTTTTAGAATCCGTCAAATCAGAATCAGAATCAGAATACCTTTATTAGTCCCACAGAGGGGAAATTTGCAGCGTTACAGCAGGAAAGAGCCACAGACAGCTTAGTGTTGCATATCTTAAATGTGTTAAAAAAAGTACTAAGTTATAATATAATAAACAAACAACACAACAATATGCCAAAAAAAGTACTAAGTTATAATATAATAAACTAAATATATATATGCTAAAAAAAAAGATAAAAACTAAAAAATCATTTTCAAAAATACAGATCAAAATCAGATCAAATCTACAAATCAAATCCTGTAGCAAAATGTGAAATCTTTATCAATGTATGTGTTCAGAGGTCATAAAGGAGGAGGGTTGTACAAAAAAATGTCAAGACTTTTACACCAGAGAACGGATTCGTTGTGCTGGTATCGGGGTTTAAGACCCTAAAAGAACCTACGTTTAGTAAAGGTTGTTTTTGGTTAGAGAGAAAAGGAACATAATAGAAATAGAAGTCAATTTGTGATAGCTTTAACTCTACTGTATCATAATATCAGAGAAGTACATCTGTTTGATATTTAAGTCTTCAACCAATTTAGGCTTTATGAAATACTGCATTAAATATTCTTCAATAATAAAAATCTCAAAAACTCAAAATGATCAGACAAAGGCACAGGAATTCAAAATAATGTCTGTGAAAAAATCCCTCACATTTACAATCATGAACAAAGAGCACAACACAACATACATTGCAATTTAAATATGCAGAACGCCGCTCAATTTTCCATTCACGCACCAGAAAAAATAATCTGTCATGTTACAAGTAAACATCTCAAACATCAAACAGCGATTTCAAAAACGAAAACGCCACTCTCCCGACACACTCCAGCTGTGCCACAACTGTGCATTACAGTGCTGCCATTCACTGAAACACAAAGCACCACTGCCTCTCAAAGAAAAGCATCACTATTGCTCTAGAAAAGAAATATATAAAAAGATAGATATTTCAAAAATGTAACCACAAACAAAAGCTGAGCATTACAAATAATACCCCAAATGGTGAGAATAGTGTAGAATAGTGTCAATACACATAAAGAGGTTTTCTGCAGCAATATACATATGTAAAGCTGCTATTCTGAAGGAAGCTCATGCAGATAAAGCATGTGATAACTCTACAAACTTCACTTCATTTTTGGGCTGGAGCACTTTTCCTGTGGAAGAGGAAAACCCATCCACGTCGAGAAGGAAGCGAGGTGATTGGATTAAGAGCAGCAGGCCTTGAGCCGATCACCACTGGAGGAGAGGGGAAGCGCTGAGGGGGAGCTAAACTACCCCAGCTATGACCTAAAAGGCTATTCCACCAACCAGTCTGCTCCTGGCTGGTGTTAGGTCGCAGAAGATTGAGACTCAGGCTGACCCAGTGACAGGACAGTGGTTCCAATCTTGGCTTCCTGCATCAAGCTGACGACGTGACGTGGGGGGGCTGCAGGACAGAGAGCAGGACTCCGGTGAGACGAGAGGTGGTCGACTCAAACTTCAGTGGACAATGTTTTCCAGTTGTTGACTTTGGTTTTAAAGATCCTCTAAGAAATTCCCCATTGTTTTACCTTGTTAACATTCCTCCTGTTTAATATTGAAAGCATGCATTCAGGAATGCACTTTTTATATATTTTCTTTCGTCATGTTTCTCGAGTATGGCACAATGGATTAAGCTACAACTGCATTTTGTTGTGGAACCCTTTGCTGCATAATGACAATAAATGATGCTTGTTAATGCCCTTAAAATGGCAACTGAGGCAGTCAGATGAAGTATGTGGTGGCCTTCAGCTGGTGCAGCCATTGGGCTCGATGCTAATCAATGCTCTGGACCAGTACTAACTGTGCAGTAACACACGCAAAAAGGAAAACACATTTTCTGGTTCAGTTCAAATGTTTCAGATATGTTTGTGGATATATTTGGGATTTGGACTGTTGGTTGGACAAAAACCTATTTGAAGATGTCATCTTTGGCCAGGAAATGTACTATTTTCAAACAATTTATAAACTAAATTGACCTAATAAATCAAATAATCAAAAACCAATTATACTGACATGTATCCTGAGCTGTAGTATTGCATATTTAGTTGTTGTCCTCTCTATAATAGCCTATACAAGTGTACAGTATTGTCAGATTGAGGCCTGAGGAATGTTGCAGCAGCTAAAGATAAACTCATTAGAAAAATATGGCGTCGTTGGAGAAGAAGTTGAAACGCCTCTCGCGGTAATAGCAGAGGAATTTTCCTACGTTAAAGCGCAGACAGCTCACTTCAACCAGCCACTTTCCCACAATACACTTCAGTGTGCGCCTAAAAAGCACGGTGAATGAAGCCGTCACACTTCAATGCAGACACCCACACACACCCACACACACACACACACACACACACACACACACACACACACACACACACACACACACACACACACACACACACACACACACACAATTAGGCACAGTGATCAAACTCAATCAGACAAATGTAAATGTCACGCTGCCAAGAACAGTGCCAGTGATTACATCATCCCAGGATTTACAATAACACAGAGGATAGGGCTGTGACAGGGACGTGACTACAAGAGCAACAGTTCATGCGTGATGTGAAGAGAGCCAGAGATAAAGGAAAGAGGTTAACTGTTTAGTTTGCCAAACTGAGGGAAAACAATTATTAATAATAATATATATATATATATATGCTTCTACATTCATCTGCTGACGGTAAAAAGGATTCTCTGTGTTTAGATGTCATTTGAATTATTTCCAACTAATTAATGAAACCCCATATCAGGCCCAAATGATCAGAGTAGCGTTTCAGGGTATTCTTAAATGTCTTCGAACATGTCTGAAGTGGATCTTTAAGGAGAGTTGTAATTACCAAACATTCAGCCTGTAGCAGCGTTGTGTTGCATTTTATAAGCAATTTGTTCTTGTTTTATCGTCTTAATCATGGACAGGGCACTAAAGAGTCAAATCCCCAAACATAATAATAATACAATTTAAAAAACCGGTTTCAACAAGAATAACACCTTTAAAGGGTCCACAGTGTTAATTGCAAACGTGTGCTCAGCACAATTACAAATATTAAGATGCACTTGATTATCTTGAAAACAAAATATGTTTTCTTGAACTGAAGGGCAATACACACTTATTAAAATCACTGTGATGCTTGAATAAAAGTGTTTCTATATTGTGAGCATCAAAAGCTGTAAAAAAGCCTTTATTTCAAAGCTCGGTTCTTTATAGAACTAAGAACAAGGAGCAAAGGGCAACATCTGGTTAAGTACGTTGTTCAAGGGCAAAATCAGAGATTAAAGATTAGGGTCAAAAAATCAGATTAGGGAATGGATAAAACAGGGTTAAAATGCTAGCTACACACAAACATATATACATACACATGTCAAACAAAGCAGAAGTATAGATGTGTAGGGATGATCACTGTATCATGGTTGAATTATTTTATATGTCTGGCTTAGCCTGTCGGACCGCCACACTGCGAGATGATTACTCTGTCTGGGATAAACCAAAGTGAGAGTTACACCACTTAAATCCTTCTAATCCTGACAGTATTAGTATGAATGCCATGATGTGAAACGTCATAGCAGCAGGTCTGTAAACACTCAATAGAGCTTTGAACAGCTACCGTACAACAGTTGTGACGTATGATGAATATATCCAGTAAATATAAAACATCTACATTTAATAGAAAAAGAACATTCATTTTTAGAGCAAAAATAACGGTTCTATTCACAGATGTCGGATTTTCACGTGTGTGGTTACCTTGCAGTGACAGAGTCCGCTGGTCTTGTTGCAGTCGGGGTCGAAGCCTTTGTTGGCGTCACAGTGACACGGCCCGCAGGTGGGAGACCCCCACCACCCCCTGGGACACTGGTGATCGATCCTGCACAGAAGAGTAAGACCGGGACTCAGTAAGGAAAAACAGAGCAAAGGGGCTGCCGAGCATGTCCAACACTCTGATTTGCTCATCAAAGGAAAACTCGGATTTCTAACCAATAAATCAACTGATGAGCTTGACACAAAGAAAAGAAAGAGAAACACAGTCGGTGAGAAAAGGAGAGGTGGGGGAAACAAAGAGATGGGTCACACTGAGAGAAGGTATTGATAGTGAAAGGTGCAGGAAGAAGCTAGAGAGGAAAAAAAGTTTAAAGAATAACAAATAATTCAGCTTTCAGTTATAGACCGTCATTACATTTAAGCAAAAATACCTGTATCTATTCATTCAGATTGAATATCTGTCTGGTTTATAGTTCACTTAGCTTTGCTCACATCTGAGTTAATGTGCTCTGCTTCTGTTCTCTCACTGTGGATCACTGAGGAGATGAATGCTCTTCACAGTATGTGCAGATTCTTCTGTGCGACTCTTTATTGTTCCTTACGGGGACTTTAGAAGAGGTAATCCAGATATCCCTGATCTTAATGGGATATAAGAATAGAATATTTCTCCTCCTGAGTTTTTTTGATTAATCTCCGGACAAAACGTCTTTATCAAATGAAGCCTCTCTCCCTGCTGTGTATTTTGGCTGCTTTAAGAGCTCATAATGCAAAACCAACACAAGCAGAGCCAAGCGCTTTGGCTAATCGTAACTGGGAGAGAAGCTGTGCTGACTTTGCTTTGATGAATATGTATTTCCTACAAACTGTCAGTTAAGATTATGTGTGTTCATTATGTACACGGCAGGGCTGTACATCCATTTTTATTGTTATGTCTTGAAAGTACAGCAAAAAGTGATATCTTCAAAGGTTTTATTTTGATTGACCAGAAGTGAAAATAAAAATGTGAATGTTGAAAATGAACAAGCTCAGAAATGTAAAAAAGTACGATTAATACATTATTAACATTATCGTCTTTCTTTTGAATGACTAATTGATAAATGTGATTCAATTGAGTTAGTAAGAAGTTGATTAATGAGCCAGACTTTATTTAGTGTCTTAATTCGAGAAGAAAGAGGGCAAATTACAGCAGCTAGGGAAAAGAGAGAAGGAGGCACATCAAGGGAAATTTAAAGAGAGCAGACATATATTTCATCAGCAGCTGAACAGTGTGTGTCTTTGTGGAAAACACACACCAACTGGATCAAAGACGAGACACACACACAGAACAGATCATGAGATAAACTTAAAGCTGTGCGGGTTTCACAGGCAGGAAGGAAAGGAGTAAGGGGTGAGGTCAGGGTCACGCTCGCTCCACACACTGTGCGTTTAGTGTGTGTTGGTGTGTGCATTGTAACATTAAGTACACACTCATTCCACTGTGGATTATATGCAACGCTAGAGATGTGGGAGAACAAGGCAGGACTAAAGTACAGAGACACACACACGCATCAAATAATTTTAGACCGTGTTGGCATTTGGAGTTCAAATGTCAAGTCAATTGTGTGTGTGTGTGTGTGTGTGTGTGTGTGTGTGTGTGTGTGTGTGTGTGTGTGTGTGTGTGTGTGTGTG
>NW_011336014.1:236872-254372 GCF_000735185.1 Notothenia coriiceps
GTCTGTAAAGTAGGTCTCCACCCAAACCACCGTGACCTCTCCTGTGTGAGCTGTCCATCAGCACATCCCGAAGGTGCCCAGTCTCTGACGACTGACAGCGGACATGAGAGTGTCCTGTACAACCATGGCAGTCCTGACGCGCCAACAAACCCACCGATCCATAGCCTGGCAGAGACAGAGAGACGGGTAGTTTATGAAAAAAGTCTCATTCTTAAAAGAGACCACGACACAAAGAAATGGAAAGACTGACTGTTCTTAATGTGCAAGGCACATCATTGTAGCAGTCCATCGTTGGTTCCACATAAGGCACTTAAAGTCATGAAGCATCCAAAGTTTGACCCTCTCCAACTCTGCAAAAATTGGACCAATAGAAGGATGAATGAGAAAGCATCTTAAAATCCATCAGCATACGGCAACAAAAAGGGTTAAGTTGTAGGGCTGAGCCCCTCGAATATTCATTCGTTGGAGTAACTATTCGGGTTTCAATTTCGTTATTCGATATTCTTCTCTTTTTTTTTGAATTAATTGTAATCTCCAATATCAACCATAAGAGCTTGTGCCTCTTCGGGGGCGTGCTAAGACTTAACGCATAACGTTATCGTTTACTTTCTCACCGTCTTTATATGTAGATATTGACTTTTCTCCATAATCTCCATCACGTGTTTCCATATGGGCAACAACAACTTCCTGTCATTCTGCGCTAACTCTCCTTGCAAAAATAAAAGGCATGTCCATACAAAAATAGAAAGCCAAGCCCAAAAATTACACTTAAGACATAATACAACGGCAACGAAAGTAACAACACACAATGCAAATCCTTTTCTAATTTGAAGAAACACAAATTGGGTGTAATACCATTAAAAATAACTATAAACACAACAATACTATAACAAAAAGAATGCCGTGAATATAACCGAAATACACGTGTCGAAGCGGTTTGCTGCTGATTACTACGCCCCCCCCGCGCGGAACGAATATTCGCTGCTGATTACAACCGAATATCCGGATTCAGAAAAATGGTATTCGGGACAGCCCTAGCGGCTTGTGTGTGAACTTCAAATATCATGTTTTTATCATGTGTGTCACGGTTTATATGTGGCACTGTCTAAAAAGTAAAAACAGTAATAAATCGAAATGTAAAATGTTGTAATTCCAGTTAACGCTTGACAATATTGACCATAAATCATAACATCTTTACTACTAATGCTCTACTTTTGAAAGAGCTGTGGTTTAACTCAGTAACTTTTGTACACAGTGACACCTTATCGTGATGTTGGGGCTGGCAAAAGCTTTGCTGTGGTCCAGTCAAATTAAGCGAGTGGCACTGAGCAGAGGAGAGGTGCAAAAACTGGCATAGCTTTATAGAATGAATGGGTTTTTGAACACAACGTCAAACTTTATTGATACAAAGAGTATGGTCTCATCCTATATCTTGTTTGAAAGTACACCAATATACAGCCTGTACTCACTGGTTGCTGTGGTTCCACTGCACACACAGTGGCTTGCTGCGATTGGCCGTCTCCAGAAGCTTGAACTCAAGCAGGATGGGCTGGTCCAGGTGTCCGCCCACAAACGTCTGGTTGTTGAAGACAGAAACACTGACCACCGGGGAGTTCATTACCGGGTGTCTGGGAAGCCTGAGGGAGGGAGAGAGATCGCACAGTTACCGTACCGTAAGACTGAAGAAAAGTTTCATGTGCTGGTTAGGACAGTAAAAAATGGCAAATAAGGTGAGCAGAGAGGAGCAGGATGTGTACACTAAATGGGGCTTAAATGACAGTTTATTGACACCTACTGGAAACTGGACAGTGTGTTACTACTTACCGTAGTCAGTGTTGGGCAAGTTACTTCCAAAATGTAATACAGTACATATGACTTATTACTGTCTTTTTTAAGTAGTAAGTTACATTACAATATTACTGTCTCTGCAATGTAATGAGTTAGACTACTTTTATATTACTTTTTTTACTTTTTTGTTACTTTCACCAAAATAACCGCAAAAATAATGGCTAGGTATTTTAAATGCTAAAATGTAGTTTAGTGCATTTTAAAATGCTAAAATGTAGTTTAGTGCAGCAACTGTGTAGGCCCTTAAGGCTACTAACAACTAGGTTACTGAACGACCCTTCAGGCCAGGGCCGGTTCTATACATTTTGGTGCCCTAGGCAAGATTATGATTTGGTGCCCCCCCCCCTCCAAGGAATACACAATAGAGTATATAAAGAATAAATGAACAATCTCTACAAAAGATCAATACACTACAAAAACTGAAACGTATTGACATAGGTTATATACATAAAGAAGGTTTCAAATGTATTCATTATTGTATGAACATGTTTTAATTGGGGGGTGGACGACACATCCTCTAGGAGGGTCCAAGGGTATGCCCCCCCGGGAATATTTTTTTGAACATTTTAAAGTAAAATGCTTCAATCTGGTGCACTTTGAGCACACAATTACTAGAGACTATAGATCTAGGGGTACAAATCTAAACAGCCATATGAAAAAGATCGATTTACATTTTAATAACCAAATAAGTATATTATATATATTCTCATATTATGAGTAATCCAGCATGTTTCCTTCATAAGAGGATTCAGACAGCTGCTGTAATGAGATTTGTTCTGAGTGAGATTGACTCCTACCTCACACCCCGCCTGTCTGTGTGATATTTTGGAGGCAGGGCGCCGCCCAGACTGCGATAGATCAGCAGGATGACGATGGTGATGGGCGGCTCTGGCAGGGAAACGGTGCGTCTGGCTGCCGTGTATTCTCCTGTCTGATTGGCTGAGATACTGATGGAGGCCGGATCAGTGTTCTGAGGACCCGCGGCTAAAACAAAGAAGTCTGTGTTAGTATCTTTGTTTCTGTTTACACTTTCAAACCTTTCATTCTGTTTGTGCATTTGTTCTTACGCTCTTTCTCTGTGCGCTCCTTCTCCTTCCAGCTGTGTTGTTGTTGCTGTCGCTGTGGCACCAGGGCAGCAGGGGGCAGTATCACGTGCGTGTTGGGATCCCACAGGGTCTGGCCCCGGAACAGGGTGGTGTGGTAACGTGGGAAACGCCGCCGCACATGGGTCTGGTTTTCCACACGGTCCAGGTTCATGACTGACAAACAAACAGGCAGCAAGATTAGACACAATAGTAGAGTATGTCATGTTCAGAATACATAAACAGATATAATGTTATTGATCTATCATTATGAGACCTTGGTATAATTACTAGTTGAAGTGTGACGAGTTGAAATGACAGGCAGTTTATATCTAAGACTATCATTAGAAGTATGTCTCGCTGCATTAGCATCGATGTTGTAAAAAGGGCATAGAGAGCCAAAGACTTGCCTCTATTTTAAGCTAACCTCTATGGGTCTAAGGGTTTTGTTTTTGGGCCATATTATCAGATAAATTAATATCTATTATAGTACAGGACAATTCAATTGAGCACCTTAAATCAAAGATAAAACAATCTTTGATATCTAAATAGCATCTTACAAAAAATATTTTGCTGTATACTACTGACTTTAGAGCAGAATGTTTGCCATTGTCTGTCCTCATGGCGCACTAAATTACACTGCTGCCTAGACGCTACTACAGATTAACATAATGAAACGTTGTGTTTATGGTAGTATTACTAATGTCTCCAAAGAAAAGTAGTTATGATTTATTGCTGTTACTATACAATACAAAACAATTTATGGTGAAACTGAAATTGAATGTGTCGATAAACAAATGTATACTCTTTGAAGAGCAAATACAAAATCCATAAACACACACACATGAGCAAAGGAACTGTCGTATTATGGGAAATGAGGTGGCGAACAGAAAGTGCAGTCAATTTGGAGTGTTCAATAATGAGTACACACTTGACCAAGCAACAGAAGTGGAGCAGCACTCAGAGAGATCACTCAATTTAACAGACATGTTGAACGTATGTGTGTGTGTGTGTGTGTGTGTGTGTGTGTGTGTGTGTGTGTGTGTGTGTGTGTGCGCGCCTGTTGTTGTGTTAAGAGAGAGTCCTTTTTTCTGATTTCAAAAGTCTGTAATGACAGTTTTGATGGAGAAACAAATGGTTTATTAGTGAAATATAATTGAATATCCCACATTTTAATGACTGATACCAACTGGAAAAAACAAAGAAATAACTAGTTTATTGGAAGCTAACAGATGGGTGCGTGACGGTTTCATCCATGTTTTTTCTGATGTTATTTTTCATATAGCATTTGGCTGAGAGCATTTACTGCCAGCGTGTGTGTGTAGGAGTGTGAAATGTAGTGTGGGCTGTATTTATTATTCCTTCTGCTTTCACTGCTGATGCTGCTGCTAATTCTGCACCCCCTGTCTGGAGATGAGCATCAGGCTGTCAGTTTAAGATGATCTGACAGTCTTTGGCAGGGAAACAGTGAAGTAACAGAGAAATGAGAGAAACATAGGATAGAAATAAAAGCAGGCAATTTATTTTGGTAAGGTAAGTCTATTTTATATGTTGTTCAGGTCTGGGATTAACTGTGTTAGCAAACTACACTTAAATAAGCTGATGAAGAAATATCCACTAGTTTGTAACTTTGATAGGTTTCATTAGTTCTGGTTGTATGGCTTTTCCCGCGGATCCAAAGTGTGCGTGTAGCCAAGAGCATTAACGTAGCGTGAAATTCATTGTCTGGCTTCATCCCTGCCAAAGCTGCTGCTGTTGCTCTTTCAACACCTCACATTGTTGAATATGGCAAGGATTATTAAACAGTATTTCAACACATGTCGAGAGTGAGAAAAGAGGGAAACATACGTGTGACAAGATGACAGAAACTAAGTAACACAAACCTACAGATGTATAGTACAGTATAAGAGTATAGTGTGTGTGTGTTTGTGTACATTTGTGTGTGTTATATTAGTCTCTTTCCAATTGAATTGATATGATTTTATAACATTTTTCACAAGTTAAATGAGGTGTTCCAGCCTTTCATTGTGCGTGTGTGTGCATGTGTGTGTGTGATTGTGCTCGTGTCTGTGTGTTTGTATTACTCTATGTGTGTGATCGTGTGTGTTCAGCATCTGTAAATCTAAGTGATGCATGCTGGCCGTCGTTACAGAGCTTCAGGGTTTTGTGCATGTACTGGAAGATTGAGCGTCTGTGTGTGTGTGTGTGTGTGTGTGTGTGTGTGTGTGTGTGAGAGAGAGGGAGTGTGAAATCCATCTCTCTGTACTGCTGCCAGCGCTCTGCCTGTGCCATCGTAATTTGCATTAGCGCTGTTCATCTCCCGCTTTATAATGAGTAATTCTTGCTGATTTCACAGCAGTGATTTACAGTATTCTAAGAAAAGCACTGCAGATCGTCTGTAAAGATTACGATTTTATTACTGTCTTAGCCTCTTTTAGCGGCGCTGGTTAGAGATGATCTTTTGTATTATGTCTTGAGGCTCTGGCTGTGTGTGGAGTCATTCTGAACTCACCGATGTTTGGAGCAACCAGCGCCACAGGGTTGAGGTAGGTGAGCTTCATGTTCTGGGCCAGGTTCTGGGTGTACTGCTCCAGCAGCTCCGTCAGCTCCGCCGGGCCGCCCCCTGGGATGTGATTCTGACTCTGAGCGAGAGCCCGCCACAGCCCCGAGGTACCAGGACCCAACAGAACACTGCAGCCTCGCACCAGGTTCTGCAAGCAGAGGGAAGAGGAATGTTTAGTGATAGGAGAAAGGAAATGCACAAGAGTAGGTAGTGGAGATATGTTTTTCAGCAGATAAAGAGACAACAATAATATATAAGATCCAAAAAGTATACATATCAAGATGTTGGATCAGAAGGGGAAAATGGAGATAGTAGATATGAAGAAAGGGGATTTTCTTTGCAGAAACCAGCTAATACTACCCAAAGGATGCAGAAAATAAAGCTGAATAGAGGGAGTAACTTGAGTTTGAATCCGTTTCTGGTCGAGGACATAACAATCTGATGTAAGGTTCATTATCGAGCAAGGATCATGGGCAAAGAATGTGCACACAAAACCTAAAATCCAAACACGTCCTAACCCCAATTATAGCTCCGTTTTACCACAGTGATGGTGCCATTAAGGCGCAGCGTCCCCGTTTCATTTCATAAACTGGTTATATATAGTCTAGACTGCACAGCTTTTCAAAATGTTCTGAACAAACAAAAGAGTCATCTCAAAGATCAAGGGAAAGAGAGAAAGAGAGGGAAATGCTTCATGTGATTCTTTGCAGTCTGACTGTGCCAGACCCAATAAAGCACTGCAGTCTCACATGAGGCTCTGGGGAGAAGAAATACACAAGAAAACCCTCAGACCAACAATGAACACAATATAGACTGCATTATAGGAACGACGTAGTGGATTGTAGGAAGAGTCAGGAACAAGGACTGTGGGTAAGGAAGTGGCAATGAGAAGGAAAATATAAAACATATAGCTATAAAAAGAAGGTTAACGTTGGCTCAGAGATGGAAGAAAAAGAGAGAAAGGTGGCCTGGAAAACACATTGATAGTTGTGATTGGAAGGAGATGAGCAAGGAGAGTGATTGTTGAAGGTATTGGAGTATTTCTGTAACAGGAAGTTTGTGGAGAGATTCCTGCAAAAAGTCTTGCGCAACATGATTTGACTGAAGTAGTGATAGCAAATAGGATAATGACATTTGCAGTCCAGTTTCCGTTCATAATCATGAAGAGTTGAGAAAAGCATTAACTTAAATTATATTATTCAGATTGAAAATAGGACTTTCCTCAATAGAAATGTAATACAGGGTCTTAAGCTCCACACCCTGACAGTTTGTACACTGGGCAAGAGCTCAGATTGCCTGTTTTTATCTACCGAAATATAGAGTTTGAAAAACAATACAGAAGCACAGAGCTGCAGCAGATGAGAGGATTACAGGCTGAGGAGAAGCAGGGCACACAGGGCGACTGGGAGGCAGCATGACACCGGTTACAACATAGCTCTAAAAAACATGTCACATTTTGAACCAAACCATTTTTAAATCACATTCGATTTCTTAAATTGTATTTCTTTATTAATAACATTCCCATCTCTTCTGACCCTTCATTGTTGTAGATTCCCACTATGAGAAATACATTACCAACCAGTTGGGCGGTACATTGGCGTCCGAATGACAGATGTTTGATGAATATTTCATTCACATGATATGTGATTTTCTCTGCCTCATTATAAAACAAATTTGGCATATTTTTGCCGTGTACTTGATGAGACGTGAGCCCTATCTGGAGGTGTGGTACTCTCCGGATAGATCGGATCACAGCTTGACAGAGAGATTTCTTCCTCATCTCATCGCCAGGTTCCCCATGTGAAGACTCCTCTTGCCTCCCTTCCTTTGTTTCTCCTGCAGCCACGGGGCTCCGCTACCGCTACCACCGCTGGGTTACTATAGTAACTGTGTTCTACATTACCTGTTTGTCTGGCCTAAAGGCTGCTGCTTAACGTGACGTGTAAAGTATTACCAGATATATGATATCTATTTTTTATGGGTGAGAATATATGGGCTGCCTGCCGCTCCACTCCAGCGGTGCCAGGGTAAACCAGAGCCGCCTCATTAACTCAGGATGATGATATGTGGGCAGCACGTTTTACAGCCCGAGGTACAGGTTACAATGAGGCGAGTTCAGGTTCTGTTTTCTAGGAACTGCAAACTGAATATACAGTATAAATCATGACTGTACAAGTGTGGCATCATAAGGCTGCTTATATTGCTGTAGAGAAACACTCCAAATGTTAAACCCTAATGACCATATTTCTGATTTACTGTCAGGGGAAAGAGTAAAGTCAGATGTCAGGCAGGAAAAGGTTTTCATTTCACTCACTACAGCATGATGTTAATGCTGCTGCTGTGTTGCTATAGCAACTCTACTTGTTAGCCAATGTATTGATCACAAGCAGCAATACACTGTACTAGGCGTGAGGCTCTGATGCTCTCGAGTTCACCAACAAAGTACTCATGTTCATTTAAGATCGATTAGGAATGAGTGTTTATAAATAATTAGTCATCATTTAGACTTTATTTAACGAGTCAGGCTCTGACAGATGCTGTTTTTTAATAATAGGGAGTAAAGATATATGGGATGGCATCCCTTCTCTTTTATTCACAGTGTGATAACGGCAGCCAGTGTGCAACAAGTGTGTATTAAATCAGAGAAATGGGAGTGCTTTTTATTTCATTGTTCACCTCAGAGGAAAAGATGCGCTCTTGCTTTAAGTCAGTGAATGTACAGCACAGTAGATACAATGTGACAACCAGACCTTATGCCATCAACTGCAAGGAGCTTTTATTGCTTATATAGAACCACAACATAAACAGAGTGAAGGTCACTGGATCTTTTAAAGCTGGAAATATTTTTAAAATGCCCCCTAATACACAGATTGTTGTGTATTAGTGTTCAAATTTAAGTATTTTTACAAAAGCTTAACTATATTAACTAAAATGTTTTAATTTAATTACAAAACGACAGAGATGATACTAACACACCTACTCAGTTTCTATAGCAACCTGCTCTTAGCCCCAACAATGACTGTATGAATAATTTCAGCCCTGCGTTATACTGTAGTTGTCATCAGGTGGAGAAATATTTCCTGTTAGCATGCTCCCCTGGCTCAAGTGTAGAAAAATGTGAGAGCCAACGAAATGCCTTTAAACTGCCCTCAATGGCCCCGGCTGAATATGAATCACCTCTCTCTGCATAAACGTGCTGGAACTTACTCTTCAGATAAAGGTAAATAAATGATGATGTCAGGTAGTGTGAGATTACTATTCAACACTATACTTCTCATAGAAATACTGTACAAAGACCTCAGCCTTAAGAGAGAAGAGAAAGTAAAAATCTTGAATAAAAAAACAATTGATATCAGTGATGCATTTCAAACAGAGTGGCATAATACGTGTATTACACAATGTAATACTGTAAGTAACAACTATGGAAAGACTTTAACAATGTTCTTTATAAGAAGATAAGAGCCACCATTGTTGGAGGCTCTGTGTGTCTGGAGCTGCACGGAACTCAAGCATTTCTGGAAAAATGTCAATGCAACTATAAAAACCAAATGGGATATTCTGTTCCAGACATGTGTGCCGTGCTGTGCCTTGGGAACACAGAGGCCCTGTTTACCTGGCAAAAAAAGCTTATAGAGATCGGATTTATAGAGAACAAGAAAGTGGTATACAACTGAGCCTCCAGGGAAATAACAAAGATTCTATTCAATGGAAATGCCGACATACAAACTAAAATATAAAGGCGATATGTACCACAAGACCAAGGAAAAATGTCAATACGAAACTGAACGCTTACTTTTATCATGATATAACTGAGAATGTTTTGCTGTTTAGCTACGTATTGCATTGATTGATGCTCATGATGTTACTGTACGTCCAGAGCTGGAAACGCAATCAAAGTAATACTTTACCATGACTTCTAATAATTCTACTATTACTTTTATTACTACTACTGTAGATGTGTACTGTAGCAAAGTGTAACAATGTGTGTTTGAAAGACAGAAAGAAACATTTGACTAATTACATTGTCCCCACGATTTGAAATTAAATTCTCCCTCTTAATGAAAATGTTTACACTGTTGTCAGCATGTCAATTTTACTTTACTGTTTCCATAGTGATGTGCAATGTGTCAACTACTGACACACGAGGCAATAAATTGAAACCATGTGAGATTGGGGGGGGGGTTTACTTAATATTGCCAGCCACTCACTTGTGATGCATGGACATCTCATTTGTTGTCAGCTAAAGTTGATGTGTACGCTAAATATTTATAGCAAAATGATACGGAGATCTCTGTTGGCACCTTTATGTCAAAACGCTGACACGCTAAAATGATCCTCAGCTGAAGCGGCCGTATCAGGTGAAATGAGACGCTGTCAGTTAATTTGGGAAAATGACATGTTGCAGTATTTCATGAGCTACTGTCACTGCATCGCCATAGCAACATTACCTCCCATATCAGAAAAAAAAGACATCACGCTGAAGAACTCGTCAAAGCATCTGTACACGATATCAATCATATCTGCAGTTTTAAATAACAGCATGTCTTCTGGCAGACTGTCGTTGCTGGTAGCAGTATACTGTAGATAGTGGAAATCTGGTATAGTCCTTAGAATAACTTAAATAACCTATAAATCATTACATTTGTGATAGTAGAATATCAAACCCCAAAATTCTATCAAGTATTCAAGTGTGCAGATTAGCTAGTTGTTACTGTACACTTGTCTTTGTTAACAATACCAGGTAAGTCTGTTCAAACAGAGCGGATACAGCGGCAGGGAGGAGTTCATAACAAGCTAGGATTTCCATGCACTGAAATCAACTTCACAGAGTATTGGATTCACAATCACCATCCTGCCTGTCATGTTTCATAACTTGGACATTTGATGCACTTTAAAGATACTTTAAATGTACCTCTCATCAATATTTGTGGCTTGAATAGGAAAATGTTTAATTACCAACACGTCAATACAACTTCAAATGTGACCTTTAAGAAGAGTTTGCTATGGTTTAAAATCATTATTCAATGAATGTGTGCCTCCTGACAATGCTGCTTTTGGGTATTGTTTATCGGATTTCAACAGCGAGGTGAATCATAAATGCCAATTACATCCCTTGTTAATGGCAAATACTCCATATATTCCACCATATGCTACAGCAAGAAACTTAGCTTCACCACTGCCCTCACTCTTACAGAGACGTATGAACAAATGTCAGAGTGACTCACAGGGAGAAAGGAAACGCAGTGAAATTGATAATTGAATCGTGTTCCTTTTCTTACTTCATTAAAATGTGCGTCCTGAGTAGCGGTGAGTCCGAAGCCGGTCTGTTGGGTCTCAAAGGTCAGGAGGCGGGACAGCAGCCGCTCGGCGATCTGCAAGTCGTTGCCGTAGAGTCGGGTGGTTGCCTCGGTGACGTCACGGAGCTGGTGGGCCAGTTTCTTCTCCATGATGGTGTTCAGCTCCGTCTCGTTACGCTCCAGAGAATCAAGCTGAACATGCAGACACCAACAAAACAGTTAATACATCCACTCTTTAAATGTATTTAACATTGACTGGAAATGAATATGAAGATATAAATATGAAGAGCAACGGTACGGATTGTCAACAAACATCGTAGTTCATGAAGTAGCTTACACATATAAAATATCTAACCAACCCAATACAAGTAATAGAACAAGTCTCTTATCCACCTCTATCCCAGGTCTGATCTGACTTAAAGTGTGCCCCTTTCTGTGCATCCTGCTACCAAAAACATTTTGGAGATCCATAAAATAATATACAGAAAGTCCAAATGGATTGCATTTATCTTTCAGCTACATCTTAGATTAGGCCAGAATTCTGCACTTTTCACGGTCACGTGAAAATGTCCCGGACATTTTAGGACCCATTAAGACATGTGTTTAATTGTATAAGTATAATTATTAGTAGTGTAATTACTCCACATACAGCAGCATTGAGCTCCACAAATGGAGGAGAGGTGCAGTTGTAAAGGTCCGGCTCCAGCCATCCTCTCTCCGCATCACAGTGTCTGATAGCTGCACCTGTGAGGAGGCAAAACACAAAGACCTTAACAAGGACGGAATTTGTATATACATTTAAGTTCAGAACTTACACAAGGTTGCATGTGAGTATATGCATATCTAAGTGTTTAAATGCATTAGTGTGTACTGACCGACAGAGCCTTTGGGGCAGGGCACTGCGGCCGGCAGGTTGAATTTGGTCCGAGGCCACCAGATCCCCTGAGTGATGGTCTTTGGACAACCGTCGTAAATAACTGCAGAGAGAAAGAGGAAGAACAAATATTTTAAATCATTCTTATCAGTTCAATGAACTTTTAATAACATAACAAAAAGCCATTAAATATGTGGAAATGTTTTTAATTTGACTCGCAGGGAAGAAAATAATAAAAAATGAGAATGAAATACCAGCTATAAATTAAAGAAAGTAATTACAAAATGGAATGTGGAGAGTGAAGAAGCTGCACAGAAGAAAAGATACAAACAATTATCGGGGGCTTGGTAGAAAGAAAATTAATATAATCAACAGTTCTTTTGTGATTTCAGGCATGAACGAAAGTTTGGACAAAACACAAGCATATTGAAAGCCAGAATAAAAGAAGAAACTGATATCCTATTATAGACTGTAATGATATTAATTTCGGTTAAACTCCATGAAGGATTTACTCTGCATACAGACTGGTTTAAAATCCTTCTTGGAAATCATACATATTCTCTCACACGATATCGTTTTTGGTCTTACATGCCAAGGGAATATTATACTAAAGAAACAAAGAAGTATCAAATTGTTTTGGCTATTTTTGGAGAGCAACACTGACAAAACTAAAATACTTAAGCCGGCTTTGCAAACTATTGTTAAACAGCAGATTTCTTGTTCAATCCTTTGGTTATTTTTGTCAATGAACTGCATAGTAGCTTTAAGATAGTGACACATACTTAGCGAATTAGTAAAAGTGTAAAAGCAGTTGGCTGAAAAACAATTTCACAGTTCTTTTCCCCAATCGACAGATACTGTATGTCTCAGATGTGATGCTGAGCACATGGACCAAAAAATAGATACATTACTTGTTATTATTTGTTGGGTAAAACAGAGTCATTTAACATGTCTGAAACAGAAGATATAAACCTCCTCACCATCACATCCTGTCGTTGTGACCTCAGCGAAGGGGCTGTCACATGCGTTGCACTGGCGACCAATCACGCCGGGCCTGCACTGGCACTGGCCTGTCTCTGGGTCACATGACCGCGAGAAGGAACCCACCGGGTAGCAGTCACATGGCAGGCAGGTGTCAGAGCCTCGCGCACGGTAGTGAAACTCCTGAACACACACACACACACACACACACACACACACACACACACACACACACACACACACACCCACCCCGTTCTGTTTCTTATGTGTTCCCTCACGTTCCTCACTCTTGGTCTTCACTTCGGTCCCTTTGTCTCAAACACACACACTCCATCATCTTCTATCTGCCGTATGCATCTTTACACTTTCACCATGGCAACTGAAAGAGAGAGGCGTTGACAGCCTTGGCTGTTGTCAGACTCTTATAATGACACTGGCCTTGTCAAAACAATATGAGGGAGACAGAGAGAGAGAGAGGGGGGCTTGAGCCGATAAAACGAAAGATATCTGTAAATCGTGGGTGTGTCTGTACTTTTTTGTCCGTCACACTCAGGGTCCTAAAGTGTTTTTCCTAAGCTATGCCTCTCCAGCTATCTAATGTGACTCACAGCTCCATGTCTGGCTTTAGACACTTGATTGGACACAACACCAGCTTTGTTTCTCTACATTAGAACCACAATCAGAAAGAGAAACAAGAAGCATCTGTTCACTGAAACATCCATTCCACCTCTGTGTATCCAACTTTCTCTCTCAAAGAATAATAGCATTGATAATTCAGCTCAATGTGTATGTCGAGTGGTCCCTCACACTGATAGTCCACATAAACATTAACATTGTTGGTTTGTTTACTGAAATAACAGGTCTATTTTGGAGTTTACATTTCAGATATCAAGCAGAAAGTGTAGCTATGCTGACTGTAAAACTCAGGTTAAAGAGACCTGAATAAACAATGAGAGCCGATGAGTTAAAGTAAAAAAAGAAACCTTGCCTGCGTCAGTGTGCACCGAGTATTGATACACGTAGGTCAAACTTTCTTCAAATCGCATATTTCTGAAAAGCTCTCCAATGTACTATTCATATATCAGTACAGCAGAGCCAAATACCGCTACATTCTAGTTTTAATATCAAACCTGATCAATAAATACCATTCCTAAGGGAGGAGTCATTTGTCATAGAGAACCACTTCGCCCTGATTCAGCACCTTGAGGATACTGCAGGTTGAATAAAGGAAATCCAGCTTGAAACTCATAAATCTCTCCTTTTCATCCCAGAGGGTCCGAGCTCAATATGCTGCAGCTGCACACCACACCCAAACCCAACAACCTCATATAATAGACTTTCTGATAAACTCCATCTGAAGAAATATTTATGTGGCATGTGTTGTTTTCAATCACACATTTAATGTTGCAACATAAAGGAGGAAACATTGATAAATTATTTATTACTACAGTAAGAGCGGTTCCTGTTCTCAAATCCTGACCATATGTTTTCTACACGTCATTGAGTTGGTTTTTAAACAGCTCTGGGAACTCAAGCAGACATAAATTAACCTCGCTGTAATTTATCAGATTCAATTCAAATTCTTCCCTCTTGTAAATTAGCCTGTAGCAACAAGCTGAGACTGCCAATGTATTCATACACACACAGGCGCACATACTGTATGCCTACTCATAAAGGAAGATGAGGAGGACAGATGTCTCGGTGCTTTGTCATGCAGGACCTTGTCTCCGTGTGTGTCTGCACTGCATGAATCAGAGGCACTGATGAGATACCCATTGGGCAAGTTTCAGCATCAGGACAAAACACACACACATAAACACGCACATGAAAGGGAATTATTCAGAGTGCACCACTCCTTTTTTATTTTTCGCTCCCTGCCCTTATGAAACTTTGATTTGTCTCGAAACAACATTCATTGTTTAACAGTCTCCATGTTTAATGCTCATTGTGTTCATTAAAGATAATGATAATGAGAGACAGTGTTTACAGTAAATAAGTGCATGCCAATGAAGATGACTTGTGCATATGCTCTGTGTGTGTGTGTGAAGGCGTCAGTGTGTGTGAGTGCAGCCTCTCTCTGCCTGTGTTCTCCATGTTAATGAGTCAAGGTGTTAGCATTAGCTCGCGGCTACTGCAGGATGCTACAGGGATAGCAGCGCCTCTCTGCTTCCTCTGCCATGCTGTTGGGCCTGAGGCTAGCTCACGTTAACAAACTTTATCCTCCATGAAACTCTCTCACTCCCCTCTCTTTCACTCCCTTCCCCTCCGCTTTAATCTTCTGCACTCATTATCAAACTTTTCTTTCTTGGAAAACTTTCCTTTGATTTCTCTTCTTTCATCTGGAGGAAGACAATGAGATCTCTAATTAGAAGCACTATTTAGTTTGGTTAAGTTAACTTACAGAGAAGTGAAAGAATCAACTTTAGTGCTGAGGCAGTCTGTGTTCAGCTATGAAGACACCAACCTGCCACCGGTCACTATTGGCTTGAAGCCTTGCCTCACTTCACGTCTCTGTGACTTATGGGGCTGCTTGTGGATGTTAAAATAGAACCGTGTACTATTTTGCGCTCCTGTCTTTTATGGCAACAATGAGACTGGCCAATCACAGCCCATACTTGAACTAGATAGCATATTGTTTTGTTTTTAATTCAATTAAAAGTGTTTTTTGTGCCTTTTAGGAGAAAATGTCAGACAATATTTCCAAAACATTTAGTGCTTTGTCCCAATCGTTACTGTTTATACAACCATCCATGAGTAGTATATGTCTTTAGATGGCAACAGGGGAAAAGAATAAGGCACAAACACCACCAATAGAGAGTAGAGGGCATTTGTTAATTTGGTGTTAATATGTTCATAAAGCTATCTCTATGTATAATGCACTGGTTCCTCCATTGTTTTCATTGTATTGGAAGAAGAGTGGAACTAGCCTAGTAAGGATTTTGATAAAGCCTGATAAGCATGATGTATGATGATAAAGCTTTGAGGGTATAACCTGATCCCAACTGGGATACATGAATAGTGGCTGTTTATCAAAAAGCTCACCCAAATGTTGGAACGTGTTATTATGTATTGACTGGAAATGCAGAATAGCAACTGTATTGAAATATAGCATCTAGTGAACAGGCTAACAGAACATTGTTGTGCATTTGAAGTTCTCAAACTAGTCCAGATGGTAACAGCACATCTCCAGATATATCTACGGACAGATCCATGCCGAGATGAGGCTGGATGGTGGCTGCTCAGATTGATCAACATAGAGTTTAAAAAGTTGTCTGGATACTTTCTCCATTTCCTTCTATTGGTGTCGTCTTTCAAGTGGTCACTTTTTCATTATTTGCTTTCCAATCTGGGATCTTGTCTCTCTTTAATCATTAATATAGATAATCTCTTTTAATCATCTCTGCTTGGTTGGTCTGGTCTGTTTAATCAATACCAGAGAACCGAACTGCAGCTGTTGCTTCAGTAGCTGCTAATAAATCTTAAATAAACATGAAATATGGCTCTTCATCCTCTTCTTTGCCTTCACACTTCTTTCTCTATTGTGTTTGCATCTAATTTCCCCTCACTTGTATGGTATGTATGTCTCATCGTGCCTTTCTGCCAGCTGTGTGTGGGTCTATTCCCAGACGTGTCACCAGTGTTTGATTTGACTTTCTCTCGACCTCTTTCTTCTCCTTTTTTTCCTCTTGCCTCAAAACTTTTGGGGTTTATTTTACACTATTTCTGTCAGACGCCTTGTTCTCTTCATTAATCATTCAAATGTTCAGTCTTTCTGTTCTTCTTAGCCTCTTTTTCATCTCTCTGTATTTCGTTTTCCTCTTTCTCTCACCACTTTTATCTATAGAGTGTAGTGTGTCCCTCCTCTTATCCTTTTCTTCTCCACTCTTCTTCTTCTCCACATGAATTCTTCCTCATTATGTTCACCTGACTAAGGAGGTTTTGGGAGTTCGCCTGCAGTCAGTCTCTTCCTCCCGGTCTCATGTGGATGAGGCCTCATTATGCGCTCCCAAATATCTGTTTAACCCAGTTAGAGCTCTGGCAGACACCTACGCAGATATGGCAGCGCTGTAATTATTCCCTTTTCCTGTCTCTCTTAGTCTTTTGGCTTCTTTTACATACGCCTTTAACACATCAATTCTCTCACATCCATGTCCAAAATGTGTTAAATTAAATATTATAAAACATTAGGAACATTTCCCTGATGCAAAGGATAGCACACATGCAATTTAACGCGCCCGAATGAAGTGCTAAATTGTTCTTGGCTGTGTCGTTTGGCCAGATTATTTAATGTATTAATTGGCAGAGTCAATAAATGATGATAGGCAAGCGATTAATAGACAGCAAGTTGTTCCAAGTCTTAAATTCCATTGTTTTTTTGAGATACTAAAACAATCTGATCAGTCAATAATCCTTAGGTAATATAAAATAAAAAATAAATAAATATTGCAAATCCTTGCTGTTCCAATTGACTTCAGAAGCTCTCAATCATGAATTTATTATCAGAAATGAGTTTGAAGGACTTCGATTTTTTGTTGTTTAACAGTAACTAATGATCTCAGCATTTTTTAAAGTAATTTTCCACGAATGAGGAACAACAAGATTTAAGTAATTTACATATATCAATAATACAAAAATAAATGTCATTTATTTTACAACTTTCTTAAGTTAAAGTGTTTAAGCTGTCTCCTTTTTAAAAGCCCTTACACTGACATCACAACAACGGCTTGTGACATCATTCACACAGCTGCAACGGCGCTGTCCAAACAGTACAATATCACAAATGAGCTGACCAATTGGCATCCTTCCTTCTCTGCTGCTTGTATTATTATCCTTTGTATTCACATAAATGAGAATA
>NW_011336014.1:255837-257396 GCF_000735185.1 Notothenia coriiceps
GGGGGGGGGCTGCAGGGTAATTGATTGACATCTTTAAATAAAAGAAAACAATAACATGCAGTCATTGTGGAGAAGGTCAATACCCGACTGATAACACTGACAGTGTTGTGGAGCACTGCTGACAGGCAACTTAGCTTGCATCAACCATGGAAACAAATCAATGAGCCCCCTGTAGCACCGATTCAGCAGCAGAGGAAGATGGAGGGCGGGATCTGCCTGATTACAGCTGAACACATGCCAACAACGTTCACAGGGAATGACTGTTTAATTGGCAGTTACAATGCCAATGATGGTGTATTCAGAAACCTTTTCTGCGCCTCAGCGTAAAACTTGATGCACTTTGAAGGATAGCTTGGTGAACCACAATGGAAAGATGAAAGGCTTCACTGGCTGGCAGATCATTTAAGAATCAACATGAAAAACAAAGCATGTCCTTTTTCTTGAAGTAAGATAAATGTGAAAATAACACAGAGTGCTTCATTTTCTGTGTGCAGCATGCCTCTTTTAGATATTTACAAAATCTCAAATAAACACATGTACGGGCTCAACAAACATCATCTCGTAAGATTTGATATTAATTCACCAGAAATAAGAAGGATTTCAAGTCCACATTTTTGTGAGTCAAGGGTTATGAACAATGTCAGAAACCATGCTGTGGAAGGATTTCAAGCCATGTATCAGATCTAAGCTCACATCCAAGTAATATAATATATAAATGCTTTTTTAATTTGCTCATATCTTCTGAATGATCTCCTCCACTGTACTGGCTCACGACAGGAAGTGTTTGATATTTCAGATCAGAGGATGTTAAAAAGGATTTCTCTTGCCTTTATTCATATTCAAATGCTTCATGATAAATGTAACGTATCTACTGACTGAGAAATGCTGTCCACCAGAGTATCTGCAAAACAAATTAATTAGAGCTATTTCCAATTGAACACAGTCAATTAAGGTTGTTTATCTGTTATTGGTGTTGGAAAAAACACCAGCAAATGTATTTTTGAGAGAAATGAAGGCTCTTTGATTTAGTAAAGAAAATATGATAAAAACCTTGTTATTCATTTATATCTGTGCTTCCTTTTTGTAGGAACATTCAATCCGTCCTAAAAAATATTCCCAAGTTTATTTTTTGATACAAGCTTTCTGAAGTCTGTATCACGTCTTTTACCTGATATAGTCCGAAGTCGAGCCGCAGCGTGGCGACGTATCGCGTCTCGCGGCCGCTGCGGACGTCTCGCAGCTCCAGTTGGATGTCGTGCCACTGGCCGTCCGACACCTGAACCTGATCCAACCGCAGACGCACCGGCCTGGCCGACCCACGGGTCACCGAGAACACCAGCTGACCATTTATCACCTGAGGAACACATACACACAAGAGAATGTGAGGAAAGGAATAAAATAACAAGAGGCTGAGGCTTGTGTGTGTGTGTGTGTGTGTGTGTGTGTGTGTGTGTGTGTGTGTGTGTGTGTGTGTGTGTGTGTGTGTGTGTGTCTGTGTGGGGGACTGTGAAATTGAAATCTTGGCTGCACCCGTAGACGCTGCTAATTCAATACCATTG
>NW_011336014.1:257462-272615 GCF_000735185.1 Notothenia coriiceps
CCCGTAGACGCTGCTAATTCAATACCATTGGATGTAGAAAATTGAAGAAATATACATAATTTACGGATAAAACCTACCTTATTTTTACACGGTTGTCTTAAGGCGATAATGTTGTTTTACATACTGAATAGAACCACAATGACTATGAGACATAAGTATCTTCCCCATAATCGATGTGACCGCTGTTAACACATTTAGCAACCCACGCTTCATTTTGTATCCTGCTGTCGGGTGAGATTAGGCTTAAAATGTGCAGCATTGTTTTATGGTACAGCATAATGCTGCCATTTATGTTTTAGTGCGGCTAAAGCTCTCCAAATGTATGCCAATGTTAAAACAGAGAGGGGCAGAGGCAGAGCTGGGAATAAGAACCACTCGATAGACTAGAGGGAGAGGCACTGAAAATAATCTCTCTTCTTTGGTGTGTGTGTGTGTGTGTGTGTGTGTGTGTGTGTGTGTGTGTGTGTGTGTGTGTGTGTGTGTGTGTGTGTGTGTGTGTGTTCAGGCCCACCTGGAACAGCAGGCTGGTGTACTGGCCGGCCTGGGCCTGCAGCAGCGTCCCCTCTCGTGCTCTGGTCCTGAACACCAGGCCCAGGTACCAGGGCGTGGAGATGGTCACGTCGTTCTTCAGGTCCCACCAGAGGGCGCTGTTACCCAGGAAGCGATGGGGGTGTGACATCACTGAGGGGGAGGGGGAAGGAAAGATAGTGAATAAAAAAGTTAAATATTTTGACCAAGCAGAAATGAATTGTTTGCGTCTGAGCAATGATTGCATATATGCCCCGATAATGTTAAGAAGGATTTAAAGTCAAAACAACATGTTGTGTAATGCTAACTTTAATCAGCGGATATTACGTGTTTGTTATACTGACAGGCAAAAAATACGTCTTATAACCTTTGAACATTTAGTTTGGAGAAAATATATGGAATAAAAGGGAATCACCAATTGTACCTTGTTATTTCAGTCAGTCAACACCTTCAAAGGTTGATGCTAACGCATTCAGGAATGCATCAGGAATGCATCCATCCATTGCACTTACAGTATACACTCACTTTTCCCACATACTCTAAAGGCCTGCAGCTGTGAAAGCTCAGCACTAAATGCGGAAGAAGTACAAGAAGAGTGCTGAAAGAAAATGCTGAATTTAAGAATAAGGCATTACCTGAATGGATTAATGACATAGCACTTCTGAATCTAAACTACGGAAGTACCAAAGTGTGTAGCAGCTCATTAAAACAGGTTATTTTAACCGAAGTTCATTATTTACTAATGAATGTGCCATTAGTATAATTAGTTCTCACAAATAAAGGCCACTGAAGGTGAGAAAGAAACAGCCAATTATCTCAGTCACTGTCTCATTTGTTGTTATTATTATAACTAAGTGTCACAATAAAGGTTGGCTCTGGATGAAAATAAACTCAGGTATCATCTCACCGTGGCTGCAGTCCTTTCCTCCGTACCCGAGCGGACATTCGCAGGAGAAAGTCTCCCAGCTCACATGGCAGGTTCCTCCATTCTGACAGGGGTTGGACTTACAGAAGGGAAGCTTCGCGCTGCAACCTTTAACAAGCAGCAGAGACAGTTTCATCAACTATCAAGTTCACAGAAATCTGTCAGCCTAATGTACTGTATGTCTCACCACATGCATACAAAATGTGTCGTGATAATATATCATGGTGTTCACGCCTCAGATCAATTACAAAATGCAGTTACCAATGTGCATAGTTAGGGATGAACTTTAATTGTACGTTATGGGAGGAACTCAATATTAACATTTTCTCTGCAAAAGCTCAGAACTTCTCAATTTCTTTCCTTTTAATAGTAATTGACTAGAAATATCACAAAGATACAGTAGGGTGTCAAACCTTATGTTTACAATCTTTCATTAATTGTTTATATTTAGTTTAATTCCAACGACACAATCACTTTACTGTGTTAACTAGCAGCCTGGGGAAATACTTAAACTAACTAGAGCTAGAGTATGTGTATGAGTCAGAGGTGGGACCAAGTCACAAGTAAGTCTCAAGTCTTTGCGCTCAAGTCCGAGTCAAGTCTCAAGTCAGGATGGGCAAGTTCAAGTCAAGTCCAAGTCCTAAACTTTGAAAAACCGAGTCTTAAACAAGTCATTATGTGCTTTTCAACAAATGTAATGACATCCATCGACAGAATAATACTTAATAATCCAACTGCTCTTTCTTTAGTAGTCACATTAATCATTTAATAATCCATTTTCTCTCTGCTGGTAAAGTAACTATTTTAAGAGGGATCAGTAAGGTAAGGCTACCGTGACGGTTTGATTCAGAAGGAGTTTAATTGATAAGATCCCTGATGTTGAGGTAACCAGAATGTTTATTTCCACTGTGTACAACATGTTATAAGGGACCCACAATCTATCTTTATGCAAGGGAAAATGTGCAGCGAGGCGGTCTCTATGGGGAAAAGAACACCTGAATAGATCCCTCTGCAGGTGGTACTTTAAGTTTATTTTGATGCTAATACTTTTCTACTTTTACTTGAGTAACATTTTGAATGCAGGACTTTTTATTGTAACCGAGTATTCCTATGCTCTGGTACTTTTACTTAAGTACAAGATCTGAACTTCTCCCACCTCTGACAATAAATCCTGAGTGGTTACCAAAAAGAAACCCCTGCTCTGAAGGTTATTTTCATTTTACAAATCCTGCACTCAGCTTTGCTTTCTCCAATATCGTTGAAATGCAGATTATTTTTTCGGTTTTCGCTCATGTCTTGACTTTTTCCGACGCGCTAGCATTTCAATCCGGCTCCCCGTCTCCCTGTGGCTCTGTGTAGCTGGCCTGTACCACTACACCTGCTGTCTTTGGCGCGTCTGCCCCCCACCCTTCTTTCACATAATGGTATGAATCTAGCGTGTCCTCGCATATGATTGGCCGCATGGTGGACCAGCAAAAGTAGGAGCGGCTGAAGATTAGGCTCTCCCCGACAGGAGTCTGCTCTTCTACCGGCAGCTCGCGATCATTGTGTTGGAGACCTCTGAATTAAATGATCAAGTCACCTCAAGTCAGAAGGCTCAAGTCCAAGTCAAGTCCCGAGTCATTGGTGTTCAAATCCAAGTCGAGTCGCAAGTGTATTGTTATTTTGTCAAGTCGAGTCCAAAGTCATCAAATTGGTGACTCGAGTCTTACTTGAGTCCAAGTCATGTGACTGGAGACCACACCTCTGGTATGAGTTTTGGGATTTTTCAAAATAAGGGTAGGATTTTGGACATAAATGTTTCATTACTGATGTTTTTTTAGGGGGAGGGGTGTATTCCTTCGCAGTGCTGACCTGGGATCGTTCCATTGTTAGCGATGAACCCAGCCAAGTCCAGCGGCTTGCTGTCAATGTGCAGCTCCTTCATGCAGCCAATAAACTCCCTGGATCCAAACGGGAAGTTGTCAGGTACGTTGGGAACTCCGCCCAGAAACAAAGGGCCAGTCAGATCCAGAGACCTGAGAGAGGAGGGGATAAAGAGGAAGAGGATTCAATAAGGTGGAGCCGAAAGAGGAATAAGAAGGAAAGGATTATCCCTCAAGGGTGGAGGAGGGAGGAGAGGGATGAAGGAAGAGAGGGTAGGAAAAGGAAAACACATGAAAAGAGGGTATGAAAGGGATTGAACAAACCCGCAGATTAAGTATGTCATCAGAGGTATATTTCAAAAGGAACAGGAATCGCTTGATGTTGAGAATAAATGAGATGACAATGATGTTGTTGAGGGTAATAGTGAAAACAACAGGGGACAAGAGAATGAGATGAGAGGCAGTAAACAAACAGGAGATTAAACATTGAGATATATCAGGAAAAATAAGAAAAGGTGGATGACAAGGCAGAGGGGAATAGGGAGACAGCAAAGGAGGAAGTCACAGCGTAAAGAGGAGACGAAAAGCAGCCACGACAGGGAGACTGAACGGGAAGCGGATGAACAAACAAGAGATTAAGTGTGAGTTACAGCAAATATCAAGAGAGAGCAAGCGTAAAGGCGGATGACAAGACCGATGGAAGACGGTGGAGGGGAATGTGAGGAGGAAGAGGCAGGAAATAACAGCTATGGGATTGCTTTAGCGGAAAAAAGAAGACAGTTGTGTTGTCGTATTTTTCTTTGCATTATCTTCCCTCCCCTCCAATGTGAGGCTTTCCTTTTGAGCTCAGTTTTGTCAGCACTACATGCAGAGCCAATAAATGCCAGTGGATTATGAATTGAAGGAACCCAGAGAGACAAAAGGCGCCTGAGTCGAGCAAACTAGATATTAAGTGCGAGTTACAGCAAATATGAACAGAGTGCCATTAAAAGAAGACGTTGAGACAGTGATGGGAGGGCAAGCTGTTAACGGTGAAATACAGATGAAACGGAGGAGGAGTGTTGGGGAGTCAGGCTTTGGCCTTCCTCTCTGATCTGTCTTCTCTTGTCTCAGCCTCACTTAGCGCTGACAGAACAAAGCCAACGTGATTACAGCTCACAGAGGAGAGGCCACACATCTACGCTACGACAGGCTGCTGAACGGGTGGATATGTGTTGCGCACTTGTTTGTGTCGACATTTCGTTTGGTAGAAACAACCTATAAGTTGACTAAAGAACTTTGACAAGGTCAGATTTCAAATGTTATTGTTTTTGTCCTACATACATGTAAGAGAATGATTGGGAGACGGAGAGAGAGAGGCTGAGAGTGATGAAAAGGACTGAACATTAATAGTAGGCAGCAAACCATCAGAGAGAGACAGACAAACATGAAGGGGTAGAATAAGTCAAAGTCAGGTTTATTAAAAGCCTCAGGTCCCCATAGATGATCCTACAGTCATCTCATCACCCTGATCTGTCCAATAGCAAAAGTCTCTGTCAAGGTTTGAGCAAGAGTTTAACAGATTAGAGAATGCTCAAATGGCATTAAATGGTGTTCATTTTAAACTGTGATCCTCTCACAAGGCTTAGACAATACAATAAGGAAATGTTATATTCTATCTCTGGAAGCGGATCCTTTCTAGCTATTGTAAGGACAATGGCCCATCAAGTGAACAAAGACACATTTGATCATATCATTCTCTTTGTTCCATTAATTAATTTCACAATAGGAAGTAACTAACATTATACGTGTCATCTTAAGGAACTAGGTACAACAAAAAGCAATCAAAATGGATAATTGCATGAAGAGCTAAATGTGAGATGAACATAAGGAGTAGGTCTTGAATCAAATTGTGAAGACTCAAAGTCAATGTGTTAATGGCTACAAAGATGCGGGCACATCCTTAATTGTTTGAAAATTGAAAATCTGTAATACAAAAAAAATGGTATGCAATGCAAGTTCCAATATTGTATTGTGATTGGGTAAGAAACATACTTAAATTCACTAAATGCTACAGTATAATAAAGATTTTCTCAACAACTTTTGTTCTGGATGACTTGTAGAAAGTGGTGTTGTGTAATTATGGTTTCTTGGTTAAACAGACCAGACTGGGTTACATCTCATGACAATTACTGTATGAACATGCCCACTGCCCCCAAAGAAGATCTGAGGAGATTTAGTTGAGCTGCAGAATTGATTGATCATTAATTATTTTACTCTCAGCAGGGGTGTGATGAGAGTTTAGAAGAGGTGAGATGCAAAGACTGGCACAGTAAAATATCTGTTTCGATATGAACAGTATTTTTCTCATCCTACATCCTTAAAAGCTCCATATACAGCCTGAACCTAAATCCCTTCAAAGCCAATACTTCCTTATAAAGTAATACTACCATTTATCCCTCAACATGACTTAATACCTGTAATCCAGCAACCTGTGATGTTCACACACTGAGCAGCTTCATTGGATTTCTACTTAGTGAAAACTGCCTTTGAATATTTGTTAAGCCTCCGATGAGTCACAGATGATGTTTAATGAAAGTTGTCTTTGCAAAGAAGCTGACACACATCGTTTCAAAAATCAAAAGACCAACAGCTCAGGGTTATTGACTATTCAGTGTTTCAGGCGCTGGTAGAGAGTTTTATGGAGGAATTCAGCTGAATATTTGTGTTCACTAGGCGTTTGGAGTAATCAATACCTCATAAATGGCAGAGATGAGACTTTGGAGTTAATTCCATGATGAAGTCAACATGAAACTGTATAATGATAGCAATGACACGTGACATAGTGTTATATTACATGGCACGTGTCAATGTATTACATTCTAACTCTGCCTTAGGTCATATCCTCCAATTGGTAAGTCATGTTAGAGTTATTGTTCAGTAAGTATTCATGCATGTGATATTTTACACAATAATGTGACTTTCATATTCAATCTTAATTTGCCAACAACTACATTAAACAGGCAGACAGCTAAATGCATTTTACAAATAAAATCACGAGTAGTCTGGTAGTATTACTAGCTTTATATCAATGGAAGGTAAACGGGTCATATGGGCAATGCACCAATTTTTGAAAAGCGGTCTAATCTATATGTTCATATTCAGCTGATCCTGTAGTTTATTTAACTTTTAGATGCACGAGTGACTGGACCCTACACTCTTCCATAAGTGGGTCAAAAAGGACCCGTATTAGAATAATATGTATTTTTATGTCATTTTGATCATTTTGGTTAAGAAAAATCACTTGTATAATATTTAGTATTATATTTTGGGATTCCAAATGCATGCGGGTCATTTTTGACCCACTTATGGAAGCTTGGGGTAGAAATACAAAAACTACAATTTCTTAAAATGAATAAAATGTAAATTTCAAATTTAAGTGGCATGATATCCAAAACATGTTTTTTGAGGAATAGCTGAAATACGAAATGATAAAAAAATGCAATTACATAGATACTTCAAGAAAACCACCTCACCGGGTCATAAAAGACCCACTTATGCATCTAAGGGTTAAGAAGTTGTTACTGCATTGGTTTGTTAGACCCCACAGTGTGTTTATGCTGCAGGTCATATTTGATGATTTTTCCAAGATACTGTATGTGGGGTACAGTGCTATGACTGCAGATGCATTTGTATAATGGACCAGATGAATCCTTTTAGTTATTGTTGGGGTCATTTTTCAGATGTGTTTAGCTTTCAAGCCACCACATTTTAAGACAAAAGAGGAAGAAATACATAAGGAAGATGGTGGGCTGAAAAAAAGATGAACTCACTTCTTGTTGCTGGTCTGTTTGCCCTGTGCGGCGCAGCTGTAATTTCCGAGCTGTGTACCGAAGCGAAGCGACAATGCGGTGTCACAGTCGTCCACGCTCACCACGGCAATCTTCTCATCTGACGGACCCTGGGCCTCGCCGCTCATACTGCGCTTGGGCTGAACACAACAGATGATTGAAAACAGAGTACCGGGGAGCAAAAGACAAGAAACACCAGACAACACGCAAGAAATGAAACAGCATTTGCTAAATCTAGAGGTTTATATCACTGCAGTCAAACACTACACAATAACATCAGATTAGATTCAACATCTACGCTGCTACTGCACACCAGGTTAGAAAGAAAAGGGGAACATTTGAGTTAGTAACACACACTGAGGATGGGTCGGAAAATAATGGAGTAAAATAAGATGGACAACACATTCACTCTTTACTTACTGTGCGCTGGTGAAATAAAGAAATACAGAAGGAGGAACAGAAAGAAAGAGAAAGAGATGTGTATGTGCACCCTGTCACACACTCATACTCACATAGCGTGTAGCTGGCTGAGGAAATGAAAGAATATGAAGAAAATTAAAGGAGATGTGTGGCGAATATGCATGAGTGGAATGGTTTCAAGCAAACGCCCAAATGAAGGTATGCACACACTAACACCTCATCTGGATTCAAAGTGCAGTGCAAATAATCACAAGTAAAACATCAAAGAATAGCTGACAACAGAAACAGAAAATGTTAAATGGTGTATGACACACAGATGTAGACGCACCTTGTTGTAGTAGTGGATGTGCACAGTGTGCCAGTTGCCATCGCTCACACCGCCGGGCAGGAAGGGACTCACCTGGGTGGAGGATTCACCTGCAGGAGGACCCAGGGAGTATGTGTCAAAACTTAACTAGGTCATAACGATCATTTAAAAAGGTACATTACAAATAGATTTGTTTTAATCTAAATGGACTTATTAGTGCTGTGTTTGCTTTTTATTTGGTTTCATACAAATACATTAAGCCCTATAAATGATTTTATTTGGAAAATAATTGTTCAAACCTTTTATACCCTTCTATTTACCGCTTCAATTGGACAGGTAACAAAACATTTTTGCAAAACTTCTGTAGTTTTAAGTTTTGTTAAGTTGTTGTTGGCAATGGTTAGCAGGCTGAAGCAGCAGGAGAAATATGATGACTTAACTATATGACTGCTATTTAGGCTCTTTACTCGTTACATTATTGTGGTTTGCCATTCCTGCAGCGTGGACTCAACCAAAAAGAACACAAATCACACTGAAAGAGTGGGAATCTCTCAAAAAACCACATCTGACTTATCTCACCGAAAATATTGAGTAAACCCTCCCACCCTCCACATGTTTAGATCAAATCTGTGTCCTTACCCTACTCCTAAAACATAAAGAAATTAGACATAAACTTTCAAAGAAAAACCACACATGTCTCTTTCTCTGTGGGAATATTATAAATAGAGAAATACTAGAGCCCCACAGAAACACCATCACACATATGGTTATACTGTTTAGTACCTGTGGAGTATTTGAGTACCACTTGTCCCTCTTGGATCTCCAAGGCGATGAAGTCGTGCTTCTCATTGAAGCGTCCGTTATAGAAAAGAAGACCACTGTTCTCCAGGGTGGCAAAACTAAAAAAAGATCACAGACATAAATCCTTATAAAGATAGTGCATGTACTGTAATAGGAGTATTTATATTATGATCGTCCAAAAAACACAGTCAAAATAAATCAAGTATACTGTACGACCCAGTCACATTTTATTTCAACCAGCAATAAAAACAACTCCTGTAACGCTCATCAAAGGTTGAGTATAGACTAGGCAGGCTGCAGGCCTCCTCTCCCTCCAGCTGCTCAGGAGAGTCATGCTTTAGACTTTTTTATAGCAAGGCCGAGGGGACATGGGGAGTCCAAGGCTGCCATGTTAACACACCCTGATCAAAAGAAGATGTTTGCTTTTTTGATACTACAGCACAGATGACACATCTTCCCTCCTGGCAACACGATGCAGAGAGACTCACACTGTAAAAGATGCCTTCATCTAGTCGCAACATGTTTCCAAAATACCCACTGCAAAGAAATATTCATCCAGTCTTAAAATGTTTTGAAAATAAATGTCTTCCTTTATGAACTTATGGCATAAACTGAAGTCCTTTGGGAAAAATCTTTCCTCTCCCTACTTTATTGTTAGTATCTCTATTTTCCATCCTTGGCTTTAACATCTACCAGAGTTCAATGTGAGAGTAACAATATCTGCATTACTGCAACACAGCAGTGTGGAGAAGAGCACTTCATCAATATTTCTATCACACTTTTATATTGCCTGATATCTGAGAATGTTGTCATTGTCTAAAATAAACCCTGGGTTATTGAATAGCTAACATGTGTCCTGTTTACATGCTCCGCTGTAGCTCCAACAGCATTGTGGCATCCTATCTACTGTACGAAGATGTCATCTCTTCGAGCCATTAGAAAAAGATGGGAAAAGAAGTGAGCTTTGCAGAGTAGATGGAGACTGTGCATGGATTCAGTAAAGCAATAACGTTCATTAAGGCTCATCAGCCATGCATTCAAATGTGTATTTCTTAAATCCTCTCAGCTGAGCAGCTACTGACAACTTGAAACATACAGAAGTTGCAGCACCCTCCTACACACGATTTGCATACATTAGGACATATCGAAAACGCTCGATAAAATCTAAGGCAGAGTTACCGCTACTGAACGTCTCAAGCTGCTTTTGGGTGAAAGATGAAAAAAGGATATTTCTTTACAGTGGAGAAATAAACTGCTGGGGGAGAAAGTGTGTGACATGAATAATGAGTGAGTCCTGTTTGGCCCTAATGTGGAATCCAGGCCAAGGATTTTAGCCAGCAGCAGACAGGAGACTAAATTAAACACTAACGTGAGGGGAACAAGACTCCCAGTCAGTGCATCTACTGTACAGTTTAGCCTGGACAAAATAATATAAACTATACCCGAAAAAATTGGATTAAGATCAAGGGCTTAATTGTCTGTCTCATGAAAGCCTCACCCACCAAACTTGAAATGCTCAGCCCTCAGCCCTCAGCCAATCACCGCTGATTCTGTCAATTCTTTAAGAAGGTAGATGAAGACATACCTGTTTAGAAGGACATTTGGATACATGTCACTGTAAATTGTATAAAATGTAGTATTTTTCACTTCGTGTTGTGTGATCAGGTAGTTATGTTATCCTCTATGAATTTCTTCCTATCATTTGAACAGTGCCCTTGTAAAGCACTTTGTCTGTGGAAAAAGCTTTATGAATCCATCTCACTTACTAGAACAACACACTGAAACTGCTACAGGGCAGGGCTGAAGTAGAACACAACACCCTTTTAAAAAGAAACCCTGATGGTAGTTGTAGCTGCTCACTTTTTCCCACAGTTTGGGAGTTTTAACAAAGCAGCCACCATTACTTCAAGGGGAGAAACGCCTCTTAAATTCTCACAAAGTAAGCTTCTCTTCAACAACGAGCCAGTCACATCGTACTTTAATCCTTGACTTACAATCACTGCCAGACTGGTGGTCACAAATCAATGAAACAGATCCTATGTCATGGCTTCACGCACCAGCAAGGCACACAAACTAATTTGGCCAGAATACTATGAACAAAAGTCTCATAGCAACCAATCCATGGTGGCCACACATGCCTAGCAACAACCACATGGGCAACGTCACCTTAGCAACTATCATAAGATGACATCACCCATGGCAACCATCCCATAAGTCCACTCTTAAGGAACACTTCAGATATCCCTTGGACCCCCAATCGCATGTCAAGAGGTGAATGTGCAGCAGTGGGAAAGACAAGGACTTGGCCGTCAGGAAGGAGGCGATCACTGACTTCTGCAGAGACATATTGTTTGATGTGCAGTCAAAGAGAGCAAGCTGGGGCTAGGTAATGAACTGGCTAAGCTTAAAGACATGCAGGTAGAACTGATCTCACTCACGTCTCTACAGGTTACACTTAGGTTCATATTCTTGTGATAAAACTTCAGCTGAAATGTTAATAGCTTTTAAAAAAAAAGGCTAACTACGAGCCTGGTTTCCAGCAACACAATTGAAAAAATGTGCTGTAACTCAAATTTGTTTTGTTGTCATGTTTTTTGTAAGTGCGAGATAACTTTCTTGAGAGTTTTGACCCCTTCACAGAGATAGCATCGGGTCACAAGATGCACAGCATTTGACTTTGGAGCCTTTGCTGGAACAGAGAGGTCTGAAACAGGAGCATGCAGGGGTGATACGATGTAAGATAAGAAGAGAGAGTGGAAAGTGAGAGAGCAGAGGAGATGTTACTGAAAGCAGTACATTGACGGATGAAAGGGGAGAGAGAGCAGAAACCGCACGTCTACTGGAGAGGAGAGGGAAACCATGAATAATAGGATCGATCTCTGAGATGAAATAAATACATTAAAGCAAAGAGGGGAGAGAGACTCCGAAAGCGGAAGAGAAATGAGAATCAAAAGGAGTGGTTATGGATCTCTATCTGAGTGCAACTGCATGACGAGAGATGGAGGCTGATGGAAAAGAAGGAAGGTAGCAGAATCCAAACAAAAATGTCAAAAATAGACAAGACTGAGAAAAGATCAAACGTCTAATCTACTCACGTTAAGGAGATGGACAGGTGGAATCTCTGTCTGAGGCCCCGGAACATGGCGAAGGACTTGGGTGGGAAGGAGCGGGCGGTGACGGTGCAGTATGGACGCTCGTAGCCTCCGGCAGGACACTCGCAGCGGAAACCTCCGCCCGAAAGCTCCCGACATGTCCCTCCATTACGACACAAACCCGGCACACACCTGCCCTGCCGCCGGTCAAACTCACAACGGTCGCCTGGGGGTAAAAGATAAAGCATTCTTATTATAAATTCATGACTTATACCTCCGTTCAACCTCCCTGGGAATTGCAATAAGACTATCACAAAATGAAAGTCAGTGGGAGAAGTCTTCAAAGAATTAACAAATTATATTGATCTAAATGATTTTATTTTATTCAAGAATCTTTTAATGTATCAAAATAAAATGATAACTTGTTTTTGTTTAAGGGCAGATTGTCTCTTCAGTATCTTTTTGCCATTTTTGTGCTTTTTTTCAACTGAGACTGCAGGCAATTCATTATCATAAGCTCTGACCCCGCTGCACTCACTGGCATGTCCTTCACAACATGCTGTGTAACCAATCAAACCAGGGCAAACAGAGCTTTACTTCAAATGTAAGTTCAGACCCTAAGGCGTACGTGCTACATTTGAATCATGGTTGACCTAAAATATTGTGAGGACTATTATTAATATCATTAGGATGGAAGAATGTAAGGAAGGAATAACTTGAACTTAGTAAACATCCACACGTCCTGTTGGACCAACAGAGTACGATCTGAGTCAGATAACTGCAAGCTGTTACTGTACTGTAAGTTAAGGTGGCTTTGAGATAGTTAGTTCCTTTAGCTGGATACGGTTGAATTCAATTGCTGCTAAATGAGTATAACAACAGAGTTACCCCCTGAAAGACCCTGAAGGCAGGGCATCCTTATCTACACACAAACAGTAGATACGTTGATTTTGAAGCTATTTTAAAATGGTCATACATTCGGAAATGCAATCACCGTTATTGCTATTGACAGGACCTTGAATACGCATTAAAGCCTTCTGTAGGTTTTGAAGAAAGATACTTAACTTGAGGGTCTTGAAATTTCCCCAATCTATGAAGCTGTGGTTGGTTTTCCATGTGAACTGCTTAAGAGATCGCTGCTGGTTGTGTTTCAGGCAGTGAGCTGCACTCAGCAGACGCTTCAAATGTAAATGACTTGATTAAACTGTGGAAACAGCAGGGAGCTGATTCCTGAGGAGCAGGAGTCAGAGCAACTGTTGTAGACGATTAACCTTACAATACTTTAAGTGAACAAAGAATAGAAGTTATACCAAAAACAGCTGGACAAATACTCAGTGTACTGTATTTTAAAGTGTATGTCTGCAGAAGAAAGGAGGCAAAAAGTATTTTCCTGCAATGTGCAAATCTGTTTCTTCAGTGTGTGAAAAAAACAACACAAACAAATCTGCGGACAAGAATAAACACTGATTTGGCTGCCAGTCAAACAAGCGCCAGTCTGAAGTATCTCGAGAGGGAAAAAACACCCACACAACCCACACAAACACACGGATACACACATACACACAATCACCCACATAAAAAGGTGTGTAGGAGTATTTGTTTTTCACCTTTCCTTGAGCATATTTGGACACACACATTGTCTGACATTAAGCAGCTGCACAGAAACACACACACCCAGTGCACTCCATATAAACACAGCAGACATGGTTTATAACTAGCCTTCAGACACATGCCTCCTCAAGGATTCATTTAACAACCTGCCTACAGCACGCACGCACGCACACACACAAAACACAACCACACAAAACACAACCACATACAGCAAAATATCAGGAAAACAAATCAAAATGCATTCTCATTAATAAAATATGCAATACAGATTTATTTTGGTTTTCAAACAAAGATGATCACACCTTCAACCTCTCTAATATTACGCTTGTTTTCAATTTATTTCTGTTTCTCACACACACACGCACAAACACACACATCATTTCCCCCTGCCCTCAAGGCTGTCGGGTTTTATCATGTAGCTGTCTCTGTTGGCACTGTTTGTGCTGCTTTTAAATGCCAAAATGCCCCCTGGCAGGGTCCTCACAGCCTCACACAAAAACACAGACACACACACACACACACACACACACACACACACACACACACACACGTGACCACACACACAAATGAACAAGTCATAGACACACAGACACACTGATGCTGACTTTGTGTGACACATACAACACAGACTGAACCCCACAGTGCGATTGTTGGAGAGAATCAAAAGGTTTAACATGCTTGAATTACATCAGTCTATCCTCCTCTATGTCAGGGATAAAAACTGCCAAAATTGAACATGCTCAGCTTTGAAGATAGCGAGCAAAGTAGGGTATTATTTTACTCAGGATTCTGCTCGGCATTTTGGACAAAATGTAGAGAATATCAGAATATAAGATTGGTTGGCCCTGATAATGGCACACAACAACAGAACAATATTCAACTATGCAGCATTGGTTAGGATTTTTCCCCCATATTTGATCTTTCTACACTAATTCTCTTTTTTCTCCTTCTCAATGCTCCACCCAGTGTTTCCCACACATTGACTTGACTTGGGTGTAATGCCCAGGTACTGTATGTTAACCTCCGCCCAATTGGGTAGTGCTTGCAAAACATTTTTATATTTTTTTAATCAACCCTGATAAACGACACTCTCCAAAATGAATTAACTGTTGGCGGCGGGACGCTGTCTCGCTCCCTCAGCTGTCTGGGACGGACTCACTGGGGGAAACGGGTGCCATGCAATCCGCTCAGCTGGGAATTGATCCCAGTTTGAGCGACACACTGCTGCATTGGCTGCGAGGCATGGAGGGTGTTCACACTGTAACACACTGGGTGCTGTGCCACCAACTGTCAGGCCACACTACGCACACACCAGGTTAAATCAGAGTGTGACGCAGAGTAGCTCCGTCTCTACTTCTCCATGCATCACTTGCTCACTTTATAGTCATCTGTCCATCCTACGGTACATCACTTCGCCACGCCACGTCTCTCCTCATGCCACCGGGCAGCCGATATCTGCCAGATACTGCCTGACAAACATACTCCCTCACACCAATAAACCACCCTGAGGACACACACACACACACACACACACACACACACACACACACACACACACACACACACACACACACACACACACACACACACACACACACACACACACACACACACACACACACACACACACACACACACACACACACACACACACACACACACACACACACACACACACACACACGACTACACACACACACACGACTACACACACACGTACACTACTACTACTACGTACTACTATACTATACACGTAACGTACGTAACGTAACTA
>NW_011336014.1:272653-275811 GCF_000735185.1 Notothenia coriiceps
CACACACACACACACACACACACACACACACACACACCTCAGCAAACAATAGCCCAGGGACATTAGAATGATCACATCTGTCTGTCCTTGTTAAGCTTTTTCTCATCTTTTCTCCCCTCTCACATTAAACGTATACCTCTATGTAAGTACACACAACAGGGAACCAATTAAATAGAGACACACACACACACACACACACACACACACTCCCTGTCTTTGTCTGTTGCATCCCTGCATCCAGACAGACCCTCCTCATTAATATTAAAATAAATAAGTAGACATTAACACTCATGAATTATGCTTGTTGTGAGAGTTAAACACACACACAAACACACCTATAAAATCAAATGCTGGTTTAATTATGGACGCCCAGTTGAAAAGAGGTTGACAGACTGGCATGAAATATATTGAAGCGGGAAAATGGACAGAAACACACACCTGGGTGCCCACATAAAAACTGCAGAACACACACAGACTAATGCGAGACAGTAAAGCAGACATGATCTCACACTGACTCAACACAATGCTCTCATGTCTTTTGCCCAGACAGTGTGAAGGCGTCCACTTCACAGAGGCTCTTAGAAATATCTCTAGGCAAAGGAAACACACAAAAAGTCACCTTAAGTGTGTTCAGCACATCCTCATTCTGCTCAGCATGCAGACTCACATGGACACAACGGGCAAGCGAATACTAGAAAAACTGTGTGTCCGACAGAAAGATGGCACTTTGAAATTCCAGATCTGTAAAACCCCAAATTTGAGAGGCTGTAACCATTAAATATATTATAATTATGTTTGATAAATAACTTAATTGAATAATTGATTGCAAAATAGTTGTTTATGACTTTCTTATCAACCAAAAAGCGTTATTATGTACCTATTAGCCTAATTTATGTTGAATATATTTGCCCTGTAAGCAGGAGTCCTCGAAGGTGTCTTCATTTCAACCAACTACAATATTGAAATGCTGCTTACAGGTGGATGCATCAGTAACACGTTGAGTGGTGTGTGATCCCAGTTGTAAGAGCACCATTTTGGATAACAGAAGTGCTACTTTGTTTGTAACACTTCTGTTGTCAGTCAAATGTAGAATGCTTTTATATGTAATAGGGTATTATACATCAAAATCTCCACCGCACACATCCACAAAGACTTAAAAACAAAACAGGCAACCCACTAAACAAAAACTATCTCTCTCTGTTCGCTCTTTAGTTTCAAAGCAGAGTGCTGTTTCCTATCACCCCTTTCATTTTTCCTCACATCTTACTCCTCTCCTTGTTCCTTCCTTCCTTAATCTTTCCTCCCTGAACCTGGCATTACTATAAAATAATCTCTCAATGCTTTCCTCTTCCTCTCCCCTTCCTCTCTTCCCATATCATGTTTTCTTTTCTTCCTCCCTTCCTCCTCTGCGCCTGCTTAATGCATTCACACCACCCCTTCATTCACGCCGATGTTTTATTCATCAAAGCCAGTATTCTTCAACCACCCCCCGGCATCTTAGTTTGCTCCGCCCAACCACCCACCCCATCTCCCCTTCCTCCACCCCAACACATGGTACATCCCTAGAGGCCTGTAGTTTCTCAGTTGCCTCACTCCTCTCCTTCCTCTCCTCTTCCCTCTGTAAAGCTCGCTCCCGTTATTTGATGCTCTCTTTTTGCTTTCTGCAACGCAACAAGAAAAAGTGCCCCTAATGATTTGGAGTTATAGGTTATTGATTGTAGGGCTGCTCAATTAATCATATTTAAATCGCGATTACGGCTTGCAACGATTACGAAAACAAAGTAATCAAAATAAAAAGATTATTTTTTTATTATTATTACTTTTTTTTTTTTATTACTTTTTTTTGGGTTTTTCAGTTGAATTATAGTTAAAGTTCAGGGTAATCAACTGTTAAAAACATACTGTTCACATTTTTTTTCTCCAATAAATGGATGTCAATGAATAATCGCATTTAGTAATCGCAATTACAATTATTGACCCAAATAATCGATATTATGATTTTTGCCATAATCGAGCAGCCCTAATTGATTTTATATTGTATAACGTCTTTGGATGATTCTGAACAAAGGATACCTGGAACCATCTAAGCTTCTTTAATTTCTGCTGCTCTCTTCTTACTTCAGGCATACTTGATTTGTTCTCATTATTTGCCTGACAGTGCCTCCTGTTTGTAATGTTCCTCCCAACGCAATCCCTTTTATACTTCTCAATTGCTTATTTTCTCTTTAGAGCAAACTTTAAACCTCATCTTAATTATTCGTCTTTAGTATTAGCCTTCTGTCACTTATTTCAATAACTCATTGTCTTAGTCACTTCCCCTTCTGTGGCTTTTCTTCTGTCTCCTAAGCACCTTCACCAACATTGCACCAACTTTAGGATTATATTCTGAAATTGGAAATTCCTTCTTTGACACTAAAATCGCTTCCAAAGTTATTTGATGTCAAGAAGTAATACGTTTCTTTTTTAATCTTGCTGTATTTCCCTTCCAAACAAGCCTCCATCTGCCTCAAAGCCCCCACCCTATTCTCAATCTGTTGCAGCTTTCACTTCTGCTCCCTTCAAATCATTTCTTGAAGTTTTTTCCCCCATTTCCACTTTTTATCTGCCTTGACTTTTGCTCGCAATCCTCTTTTGCCCATTTTGGCCCGTTTCAAAAGATTGTAGATACTGTAGATACCTCCCACATTTAGATTCTCTTTAGCTCTCCTCTGTATTCAATCTGCAGCATTTTTTTTTACTTTTTTTGTCCCTAGTCTTGCACGGTTCTCTTTCTAATGTTGTATTATTTTCATATGCAAAGATGAACCATCGTCATTTTCTTTCAAAACCTGGACATTTCCAATGATTCTTGTTCAATGCTCAACTAAAAACAGGTATTACCTTTGCATATACATCTCAACAAATGTGGGATTAGAAATGTAAACATTTACTTATAAAGTTTGTTATGGATTCACAAGAACACAAATGTAAGTAGTCGTGTAAGAAAACTCTGAAAACACTCAACAAATAATCTAAAATGCACTTCTAACTGCTCCAAAAACATATTGTACCTTAGTTGCTGTAATTACAGGCACAGCACTTCTAACTCTTCACATGACATGCACATCTCCCAAAACACCGCAGAGGGGCCTGAGGTACAGAGGTACAGACCCCCCCCC
>NW_011336014.1:275826-279864 GCF_000735185.1 Notothenia coriiceps
CTCCCTCCCATCATGCTCTGCAACTCACAAAAACTAATTGAGTCTCCTCTCTCACTGCTTAATGCATTTATCCATCTCAATTCAGCAAAGAACATCCCCTTCAGTGAATTTGTTCATATAGCATGCACATCTCCAAATTATGTCTATATGATGTATTTAAATGTCTATATTTCCTCTACCAGATCTCCTTCTCCAAACTAAGCGGTCTCATTGCTCTGGCTTTTTGTACCACTTACTGTTTTTTTTTAACTTAATTCTTACTTATTATCCTTGCATGCTTGCTTCCTCTCTCGCACACACACATTCCCAGCCAACGCTTCACGATATTTTAATTTCCCCCAAGTAATTTACTCTACCTCTCTACACACACACACACACACACACACACACACACACACACACACACACACACACACACACACACACACGTTACCGTTTTCTCAACTAGTTTGGTCTCATTCGGGCACAATCACTGGCACACACTCTTTCGATGAATGACCTCTGAAATGAGTGTCACAGAGACCACTGAATCCATCCCATACCATTATCTGTCTCCCCCTGCTCTCCCCTACTCTCGCCTGGTTTTATTTACCAAAGAAACTCATCTCTCTCCTCCTCAAACTTTCTTTTAAAATGTCTTCCATCGTCTAACTCCATCTCTCCCCCCTTATACACTCGATTATCTTCACATAACATACCGTTCGGCTTTTCACGGTTTGAAATGTGAGCTTTAATCCACCTTTTATGAACTCACTCTATTTTCCTCGAGTCCTGCCGCTTATCACCCAGCAGCTTGTCTCTGACATTTGTCCTCTCTGAATGTCTAAATCCACACATTGTTTCTTATCATTCCCAAATTAATTGAGTTTTCATTAGACTTTCTTTCTGTTCTTTAAATGACTCCATTCTCCACACATTGCTGCTGCCTGTTGTGATTCATTCTACGGGAAGGCTGATTACATTCTTGCTATCCTTAATTCCTAAATTACTTTTGTTTACACTTAAACCTTTTAGACAACTTGCCTGAAAACAAATAGTCATAGATAGTTTAATAAATTAAACACATTTTAATTAATATTGTAGTGAAAGTCCTTAGTCTAAAGCCCCACAATATCAATCAATTCTTGGCTATACATGTGGGACATTGCGAAGCACATAATGAGCTTGGATTAGCTAAATAATTAGCTCTGACTTCATGGTTCAGTTCTGCAATTGGGCATATGTTAAGAAAGCTGAAAATAGTTTCTACTTTATCACAGACTTCGACACTGTGCACCACGGACACTTTTACAGATCTGTTTGTCGGATAGATTCCAGTTGTAAATGTTGGTTCTTCTTTATTCTTCTCTCCTCTGTACCGGTTCTTTACTTTCAGACGTGTCTTGCCAAACACAATGTATTCTCCTCTTCCTCTGTATTCATCACCAACCTTACTATTTCATCCCAACTAATTCTCTCCTCACTTCATTCTCTCTGGCTTGCTCTCTCTTTCCTTAACCAAACTGATTCATTCTCACAGCCAATGCCTCAATCTCATCTCAACAGACTAAATGTGTTTCCCCTTTCCTTCTCAGTTGTTCATTTCTCTCATTGTTTTCTGCTTTAAACTTTCCGGCCTTCCACACTTTTAAAAAAAATGCATATTCTTCTTCACACGCCTGACATAATCTTAACCACCTCAAGCCAATTGGCTCTGTGTGTGATCTGTTTACCTCCCTATCCACTGGATTACATTTCTCACTGTAACATGCATATCAGCTTCATCACAGCCAACACTAATCTCACCTCTGCCTACCGCAGTTTTTCTCTGTCTGTTTCTCTTTTCCTGTTCCTCATCTTCCCTCTGTGTATACTACAGATCGCTTCACACAACCAGGCGACTTCATTCCTACCTGGGTCCTCTCTCCTCCCCCGCTCCCCACTTTATCTTCTCACAAACTAATTTAGTCTGCGTTCTTGCTTATTCTCTCTGTCTTCCATCTCTTGGCTCTCGGAGGCGTATCTTGCGTATTTTCATCTGCATAATGTGCCTCTCTTCTTATCACTTCTGAGTCTATTTTGTTTCAGTATGAGAAAACGATCAGACATACTCTCTTTCTGTCTACTGCTATATCCTTCTTTAAAGGTAGGGTAGGTAATTCACTTCAGAAACACTTTTTGTTATATTCCATGGAATGCTCTTAACATCCCGATAGCAATGAATACATTAAATGCTTTGACAATAAATACATAAAGAAATGTCATCTGTGGAAGCCGTGGCGCTGTAAAAAGAGCCGGCCCGGCTAAAATAACTGGAAGGCCTACCTGCCTGTCAGCTTTCCATCTCGTGCACAAACTTATCTCGTGCCCTCATTGGTCACGTGCGCGTTCGTGTGTGTTGGAGGAGGGGCTCTGTAAGGAAGTCTGCGTACTTTCAAATTCTAGCCATTCAAACTGGTTTCTCCATTTTTACCTACCCTACCTTTAAGGTTTACTGTCCACTGGGGACTTCTCTTTTTACTACTGAGGTCTTTTTCTTGTTTTCAGGGTTAATGACAGTTGCACATCCGTACTGCAAGCTCTGCATGTTTCTGACAGAAGTTAGCGCTTGGGGTTGGAAATATTTAAATTCTTATAAATAAAAGAGAGCAGATTGCAGAGCTTCAGGAGCTCGAGGAGCAGAAGTAAATGTTCCTTTCTAAATATAAATGTTTCCTTTTATCACTTGTATTTTTCACAGACTCTGATTCCATTTTAGTTTTAGAGCACTGGTTTATCATTTAGAGGCTAAAGGGTATAATCTGATCCAAACAAACAAATCCGTCATTAACAATAGCTGCCGCCTCAACCAGCCTTCACACTTCAGATGATATTGTGGGGGCATGAAGTTGGATTTCACAGGACAGTCATTAGGTGGTCTTTGGGTTTGTAAAAAGCATATCTGGTTTCTGGTTGAAATAGCACAACAGCTGGGTTACTTGTTCTAACTCGATTCAACAGGGTCAATAGCATATGTTCATCATTTTAAAAGACAGCAGCAGAGCAGTACACTGGAATATTATTTAGATGTCTTACTGTATCTTTTTTTTTTTTCTTGTTTAGTATGCTACAAATTGTGTGAACATAAAATGAGTTGAAGGAGCAGACCATTAGAGCACATGGCACAGGCTGCAGCTGTGTTGATGAAGTAAAGCCTTCAATGGTCATTTCTAAAAGCAGACAAAGATTTTGTCAAAGCAGAACAAAGCACAGGTATAAATCATAAAAATGAACGGCGCCTCTTACAATTAGCTGCATCGATTTTGAAGTTCTAGTATAAAACACACTTGAATAGTAAAGGGCCTTCGTTAATGTAATTAGTAACACCTGTGTCAAAATGTCAGCTGTGAACAATGCCACTCGAGGGTTCACTGAATATTCATTGGTTTGAGGACTTTAAAGTGTTGCTGTAACACATCAGTAAAGTAAGAGCTTTCAATAATTGAATTGAGCAACATCTTAACTTTAACCCTGTATTCCAACCCAACAGGGTTAACAAACAGAATATCTAAAACCCCAGGCTTTCACTTGTCATTCAGTACGGAGCTGAACCGTCCGTGACCCTGCTGATCCAATGCCTCAAACGATGTCTTAACACTACCTCTCTGGCACCGTAAAAGGCATTGCTTACCTTTCTTCTCTGCGGTTGTAACCCCCAGTCAGTGTCAAACCTGTCTTATCCCAGAGTTAAATGTGAGGTTTAGGGAAGGGTTAGCCTGAGGTTACAGGTAGTGTGAAGACTTTCAGTGTCTTTGCGGAAGAGGCTGCCTTAAAGATAGATGGATAGAATTGGCGGATGAAACCCTCTTTATTGGTCACACATGTTCATGCACACAGCACACAGTGACATTTGTTCTCTGCTTTTAACCCATCCTAGTTCTAGGAGCTGGCAGCTATTGTACAGCGCCCGGGGAGCAATGGGGAGTTTTTTTATTGTACTTAACCCTTAGATGCATGAACGACCAATACCTACACTCTTCCATGAGTGGGGTCAAAAATGATCCCAATTAGAATCAATGT
>NW_011336014.1:279909-285081 GCF_000735185.1 Notothenia coriiceps
GAATACTTAACTAATACCCGTTCAGAGAGCAGGGAGATGATTACCCTTGTGATGTTATATGACGCGGTTTGACGTATGACTATAAAAAAAGCGTTTAAGAGCAGAGCTCAACAATTGCTCCTTTCCTCTGAATTCCTGGCCCTATGTCTCGTAAAACTTATTCAAATCCAGCATTCTTTTTTAATTGTTAATTTCAAGACAAGTTTAAGCATAATGTAAGGAAAAATAACCTGCAAGATGCTCTCCCTTAGATGACCATTTAAGGGGGTCAAAAATGACCCGAGGGTTGTTATCTTCAAAATCTCTGAAATTAAAAGTTTTTACCTTCATATTCCCAGGTGTATTTCCTCTTAAAACATGTTTGTGACCTTGGAGGCCATTTTAATTTTTTAAATGCTTTATACATTTAAGAATTGCACTTTTTGTGTCACTACCCCAGTTTTTCATAAGCGGGCAAAAATGACCCCAAGCATTTGCCTACAGGAATCTCAAGGGTTTGCTTTGGGAACCTTGATTCCTACCAACTGTGACTGCTCAGGATACATTTTCTGTCACAGTTACACAATCTGATGCTTGCAGTCTCAATCCAGGAGGTCGTTGACACAGCAGACATACATGTAAGTATTATCTTCATTTATCAACTCATGACTTTTGGATTAGAGTATCATGATTGGTCAACAAAGTAGACACTAGTTAGCTAACTGCTAAATAATGTTAGTAGTAATGTAGTACTCTGTGCTGCTTACTAGCTAGCTACATTACACTAGCCTTCTAAGCTAGCTACATTACACTAGGTTTAGTAAGCCAGCTGTCAGCACAATGCACCACCGCAAGAGGTGGATGAAACCAGCCAAAAGAAAAACCAGAAATAAATCCTTTATACCAACCAGGCCAAGGAGGTGTAGTACCGTTGACCAGATGGGTTGGCTAGCTACAGAGTCTGCAAGCGCCAGAACAGAGGTGGGCCATGGTGCGTGGTACAATGATTGATATAGCCACTCTAAACGCCTACTCATTTTCAGGCTCGAGCCACCCTGAAAAAGAGTAGCGGTTTTAGAGTGGCGTATTCAATCATGTTGCTACCACAGCCATGGGCCACTCTGGTCGTCTGGCGCTTGCAGTGTAGTAGCCAAACCATCTGGTCCGGTTATCGTACACTCCTTGCGTCTGGTTGTAGAGAGGATATTTCTGTTTTTTCTTTTGGCTGTTTTCATCCCAATTATGAATACAGTGAGTCTCTACACAACAAATGCAGTAATATCAGCTGGCTTACTAAACTAGTGTAATGTTAGCTAGCTTAGTAAGCTAGTGTAATGTTAGCTAGCTTAGTAAGCTAGCTAACAGAGTACTAACATTACTACTAACATTATTTAGCAGTTAGCTAACTAGTGTCTACTTTGTTGTCCAACATGATACTCTATCACAGAAAAGTCATGGAGTTGTTAAATGAAGATAATACTTACATGTATGCTGCTGTGTCAAACTGACCTCCTGGTTGTGAGACTGCAGGCATCAGATGTGTAAGTGGGACAGAAAATGTATCCTGACAGTCACAGTTGGTAAGAATCAAAGGTTCCCAAAGCAAACCCTTGAGATTCTGTAGGAAATGCTTGGGGTCATTTTTGACCCCGCTTATGAAAAACTGGGGTAGTGACACAAAAACTGCAATTTCTTAAAATGTATAAAAACATTTAAAAAAATTCAAATGGCCTCAAGTCACAAACATGTTTTATGAGGAATACCTGGAATATGGAAGTGTAAAAACTTTTAATTTCAGAGATTTTGAAGAATAACAACCCTCGGGGTCATTTTTGACCCCACTTATGCATCTAAGCACACAGTGACATTTGTTCTCTGCTTTTAACCCATCCTAATTCTAGGAGCTGGCAGCTATTGTACAGCGCCCGGGGAGCAATGGGGAGTTTTTTTATTGTACTTAACTGTGTTGGTGAGGCACTGAAAAAAGTCAGCTAAAACGAATATTAATGTCAGCAAGCAGGGCGTAATTTCCCTTTATGAATTGGTTGTACTTCTCATTCAAAACATTTGACTTGAGCCGCCCAACATTACACCAACAATTGTTCCAAAGCACACCTGACACAAGTCTATTGAACGCTACAGTTCAAGCGTCAGAAACAACTCTCACAGAGTAGGAAAAGAAAGTGTACAGTCTCAGGTCAAAACCCCAGGCTAAGCTCCTGCCTGTGAGAGCAATCCATAGTTTCACAGAAAAAGGATTCAAAGAAACAAAGAGCATATGGATAAAGGATAGAGGATGAAGGCAGGTTGGATGGAAATGGATGAGGTAGAAAGCAAACTTGGCAGTGAGATGTCTGGAGATTTCTGAGTGTTGCAGAATCAATCCGTCCCTGTTTATTTGTCCACCTCCTCTCTCTCTTCCTCCCACTAGCCCTGGGCGTTGACAAGACACCGCAACACCCGGCGCCCACGCAGGAAGAGCACAACGCCGACTCCTCAGAACCCGTCTGATTTCCCTGAACCCTCATCCTCCAACCCTCTCTCTCATTGCTCCCAGATGTTTCCTACCCCATGTTCCCCCTGCAGCCCTCCTTCCATGGTATTCTCTCTGATTTCACTGTCTCCCTCGTCTCTCGTTTCGCTGTCATACCTGCCTCTCCGTCCTTTCCTTCATCTCTCATGCTCCGCTGTTGGCGCTCCCTCCCTCTCCTGTCCCACCTTTAACACGTTTTTTTGTTTTTATCTGCACCTCCTATTTTCGATTATTCTGTCTTATACAATCACTGATCTACATTCCCTATTTCCAGACTGTATTCTGATGTATGTCCAAATTTGCAGTTAGTTAGTTTTAGAAAACAAAAATTAGACATGTCATCTGTCATACAAGCTTTGGCTGATATTTGTCATTTTTTGTCATACAAGGTTTGGTTGTTTGCAGACGTGGGTCGTAGTGAGACTCAAATTAACAGAATTTGGTTCCTTCACCACAGGAATCTCAATGGAGCAAATATTCTAGATCAAACATTGGTGGAAGTGTCTCTTCTTTTTGAATCATGACTAAAATATTTCAACACATTTCCCTCCTGACTAACAACTTGTCACTAATACTGCCAAATATCCCAGTTATTTCCTCTTACCCCTCACAATCTCTTTCCAATCTCCTTTTCACTTTCCTTCCATCATTTCCCATTTTGTCTTTCTCTCTCCTTTTAACTGACTTCCTACCTCCATTTCTACTTTGCTTGATTCCACTATCTCTTTATCCTCCTGTCTCTCTCTGTCTCTTTCAGTGGGAGTTTGGAAAAGACTCAGTCTCGCTCGTGAAAGAAAAGTGTTGCTTCACTCCCCCAGCTCTCTTTTGATCTGAAATAAAAGGAAATGTGAAACATCCCCCAGACACTCACACTGACATTTACAGCATCTATCCTCTCCTACAACCTACTCAATGGCTACAATATTGGAGAAATGCAGTAGTATGAAGGGGCTGAGAAAACAGGGGGGAATAGAGGGAGTGAAAGAGTGAGGTCTAGAGTATTGGGAAAAGTAAGAAATAATTAAATCTGTGAGTGTGTGATAGAGGGAACAAATTACTTTGGCGACAGTAAAACAAAGTGAGGGGTTTATGGTGGCAGCGGTGGAGGTGGCTTGTGTGTCTGTGTGTGTATGTGGTGCCCACGTAGAAGTGTTTCTAAAGACTAAGTAACAGGTAGAGAGCCGTCGAAGAGGAAGCTCTCCCAGGAGGCAGTGTGTGTGCTCTCATGTTTCAACAGAGTCAAAACAGCGCGGATCAAAAAGGAAGCCAACATGGGACATGTACAAAGAGACACAGTCAGTCAGTTACAGTTTACCAGGCTGGAGTTAAAGACTACATCAATCAAGACAAAACACACACACACACACACACACACACACACACACACACACACACACACACACACACACACACACACACACACACACACACACACACACACACACACACACACACACACACACACACACACACACACACACACACACAATATCTAAAGTAGAGGTAAAAAAAAATTATTCAACTGCCTAATTTGGTGTTTTCGATTCAAATTGGAAAAGCCATGTTGCTCAGCCCGGTGTTTCTGTGTCATGAGCCGACATTATAACCTGCATGGTATATACTAAGTGTTTAAAAGCATTCTACTAAATAATAAATGACCTGTTAATTTGCAGGCTCTTGAATGCTTATTGGACTCTTAACTACTGTTTAATTAAAGCACTGGAAAAGGTCAATCAATACCAATAACGTGTAGACAAGACACTTCAAGGTGGCTAACCAGAGTGATCAACATCAAGGACAGTTCGAGGTATTACTATATATTTTAGGGTATTTGCACTCATCAAATTGCATGAAATATTTCCCATCATTTGAAATGAAAAAGAGCCAACATATGAAATAGTGTACAAACTAGCACTTTAATTTACAATCAATATGCGTACACCACCTTCACAACACCTACACTTCTCTTATTGTATCTTCTTCATAGGTGCAGACACAGACACTCAATGTATTCCTTTATACCCAGAAAGAAACATGGCGAGATTTTCTATCCTTTCACCTTTGCCACAGCATCAGAAATACAGGCACAGTCTCTAACGACAGCACACACTACTCACCGGTGTAATCTTCACGGCAGATGCAGGTGTACCCTCCTTCTCTGCGGGCGCACACCCCCCCGTTCAGGCAGGGGTTGGAGTAACACAGGTTGATCTCCGTCTCGCAGTAATCACCCGTGAAGCCAACCGGGCAGCGACAGCGCAGGCCGGCGATGGGGTGGATTGGCCGGAACAAGATGGAGGGCGAGGAGATGAAGGGGGCGGAGCTGTTGAAACGCAGCACGGAGATGCACTTCATGTAGTTCTGGCACGGCTCACGCAGACACACATTGTCGTCGAACGGAAGCACCTGGAGTAATAAGAGGCATTGTGAAGATTTTTATTGCTGCATTAACATGTACAAGTACTAGTAGTAGCAGTGTTTCCCCTACCATTGTCTTGGGGGGGGCGCTGCGCAACCCCAACGGAACCCCGCGCCCCCCCTGAAACTCAAGGTGTTTTTTTTGTATATATATATATATATAGCGCCAAATCGAAACTGAAATAATCTATCTACTGTACGGTCACTTTTCACATTGAACATGTGCTCTTTTATTTTCATTT
>NW_011336014.1:285105-285982 GCF_000735185.1 Notothenia coriiceps
TTCAAGGCCTAAGAATAAACTCAGTGTTTCCCCTACCATTGTCTTGGGGGGGCGCTGCGCAACCCCAACGGAACCCCGCGCCCCCCCTGAAACTCAAGGTGTTTTTTTTGTATATATATATATATATATATATATAGCGCCAAATCGAAACTGAAATAATCTATCTACTGTACGGTCACTTTTCACATTGAACATGTGCTCTTTTATTTTCATTTAATTTCAAACCTTTATTTATGCAGGTGAATCCCATTGAGATCATTGATCTCTTTTTCAAGGGTGACCTGCTGTTTATTAAATAAACTAAACGCTTATGTTATTTATCCAATTTATGTGCATGTTTCAGTGTCCACTGCATTGCTTTGCGCATTCACATTCTCTCCTCCGCTCTGTTTCCGAAGGGCGGGTAGTGTGTATTCGTCATTCAAAAGAGGCAACAACCGGAAGACAGACTGAGACACACCGAGAGAAGAAGAACAGACTGCGTGATATAAACAAAGAACAAATAGCGTGTGCGTTCCATTTTCACTCTACAGCGAGAAGCTCATGGGGCTTTCCCGAACCTGTGTCGAGAGCTGGAGTTAAATGAAATCTCAGATTTGCCTTCTTCATAGTTTGTTTGGGTCCCTCACTTCCGTTTCGCTTCTCATGCACTGATTCGCTAGCTGAACAGCCAATTATGGCGCATTTACACTGCAGGCCTCGCTCGGCCTCGCTCGGTTTGGTTAGGCCTTATTAGGCCCGGCTCACTTTAATACTGCGCTCACATTACAGTTTAGGAACTGGGGTAGTATCTATAGTAATGCAGTGTAGGCGGAGCCGTGACGTCATCTTCAATGAGCGCCCCAGAAAAACAACACAGCTGTTAGCTCTTAGCACT
>NW_011336014.1:291020-348488 GCF_000735185.1 Notothenia coriiceps
AACATCTAAACGCCACCTCACTCCAGTCGACCCAAGTCATGCCGTCAGTGGCGGCTGGTGGAAAATATTTTTGGTGGGGCTGTTGATATAGTGAGTAAAAAAAATTTGGGGAGAAATGACCCCTTAAATTGGGACTGATACCGTCATATACCGTATACCACGGTATGATGTCAGCAAGGTATGACGGTATGAAAAAAATGATACCGCCCATGCCTAAGTGAAATAGAATGTTAAGTAGACCGAAAATACATAAGAGACATGCAGTAGCTACCTTTTAAATTGAAGTGAATTGCAACACTCAAAAAATATAAAAAATAAAACATGTAGGCCTACTTAGTTGCCAGGGGAAACTCATAGCCGTATCCATGGCCCAGAAATTGGAGCACCTAGTTTGCCTGCAGCCTTGATTAGAGTTATTGATTACACCTGGGATTTTCCTGCTATGACATTTGAAAATGTCTGCCATGAAAAAAAATCCATAATGTGCAGCACAGATACAGTACAATAGAAGCCATGTTTGTGAATAAGGCTAGACAAAGTCTGTGGGGGATGTGCATCTAAATGCAAGTTTCATAATTTTTCAGATAAAATACAAAATTGAGTTGATTGATTCGTTGATTAGATTGAAATTGATTCCACAACATCAACATATCCATGAGGTTACTACATACACACAGAAGCATCAACAAAAGGAGAATGCTAACCAATTAATTAGCTTAGTTAGCTTTTTGCTAAATTCAGGAGCTGTTTTTAACTTTTGACTCAAAATGCGTAACTTATTAAGGTAAAAACATTGAAAGAAAGGTTCCATATTGTTTAGAGAGACTTGACATAATGTTAGCATGCTAGCGCTTTCACTTAAGCACTGGCTACCTGTTATGCTAGTACTAAAACATACCAGTAAGCATGCTGACAAACAGGAAGTCATGTCTGCTCTCCTCCAAATTATCCCTCAGTTCTTTATTTTTTTGTATAGCTTACTAATTAATATAGCTCTACATATTGTCCTCTTACCGTCAAGCCACCGTGGTTCAGATGAAAGAAGCTTGATTAAAATAAAATATGAATATGCTAATCTGACTTTCTCACAGCCTGAGAGCAGCACAAGAGTCCTCTGGGTTTAATTGCCCTGGGTCGGGCCTATCAGGCTACAGAGCCTACGTGTGGAGGCAAACCGAATAAAGAAGAAATAACAGAATATTTGTTGAGAGCACACTGTCATTCTGAATAATTAATTCACTCAGCTGCCTTTCAAGGTATTTTTTCTCCTCAGAAACTTCACCATTAATGTCTCCTTGCATACTCTATGTCCAGATTTCACTAGAAGTGGTGTACAATTAGAGCCTAGGATTACAGCCCTAAATTAACATACTGTAATTCAAGAATATTTATCTTAATTTATCAAGTTTTGTTTTGCTTTTATGTACATTTGTCATCATTTTGCTTGTAAATACATTTACTTTCTAGAGGGACTGTTTCAGCTTGCTGTTGAGGTCACTGGATCAGATATATTCACACGATTGTGTTTTCTTAAGACAGTAAGAGCTTCAGTTTGTTGGTGATAATGTTTGTTTGTGTGACTGTCTTATTGAGAAAAGGTTGTATACATTCAGCCTTTAAATATGTATCAGACATGGCTGTGCTATCTCTCAGCCCAACATAAATCTTTTCTCCTGTGGGTGTCACTTGTTCTCTTCAATAGAGAACCGCAGTGACGCGTTGTAAAACCCGGAAGTAAGTTAGCATTTTTAGCACTTCCGGTTCCTTCCTCAAAAAGCAATGCATTTTTTCCATAGGGTTTTGGAAAATAGCTCGAAATAAGGTCTGTGGTTGACACAAATTTAAGAGATAAATCACGTTTTGTTCTACAACATTAAATACATCAGCAGTGACCCCACTGGGGATTTTTGAAGAGTTTACGTGTCTGAAAAACGATGGTTGTTACCGAGTGGCTGAATAGGACTACAGAAATTGTCGAGGCCGTTTTACGTCATTACGCCAAACACGTAAACACTCCCGCTAACTTTGTTTTCCCCTGTGTTCTTCTTGAAAGCAAGTACCTGCCTATCTTTACTATCTGTATATCTATATCTGACCATTAGAATCTGTATTTTTGAAATTGTCGTTTTTAACACCGTAGTTTTACAAATTATAGAATAATTAATTACCAGTGTTTTCCAATTTTACTCGGCAGTTCGTTTCGTTAGCTAACGTTAGCTAAAGCTAGCGCTACTAGTTAGCTACGCAATGGTTTGTTGCTTTGCTCCGGGTTGCAGCCACAGGTCTTCGCATGAAACGTGCTTGTTCTATCGTTTCCCGGCCAATGTTTTCCAAAGGAGAGTCTGGATTCGTGTCATGAGGTAAGCTGACGTTACATTTTTGTCCATGTCACGGTGAAATGTAAATNCTCTGCCAGAAGCCTTCAGAAATTGACTTTTTATCCACTTTAAAGCAACCATGTTTTAGAATCTTTGTGATTTGAGCTCATTAGAACCGTCTAGATCTTAAGTTAAAGAAACTAGCTGATCAAATGTTTGCATGGAGGACAAAAATCGCTATTGCTCCTATCCCCCCCCCCCCCCCTCTCTCCCGGCAGAGTACCCCGAGCTGCAGAGGAATCAAGAAGCGAGCCTCTCTCCTGATGTCCAAACTCTACTCTTTGGTATAACTCGGTCATCAAAAGCGTCGGGGCTACCCTGCGCATCCTGGCTGTGGGCTGACCTGAACATCGAGAAAGATCAACACGAGGCTGGGATGGACTTCCAGAGCAGGTTGCCAAGCGGCTTTCTGACACTATCAAACTTTCAATTTTTTCATTCATCGATTAAAACAAAATGTAATCGAATATAAAAGCATGCACATTGTTTGAAAATTAAAATATAGAAAAGTAACTCGCATGACTCATCAGATCCTGCTATCCACGAAAAAAGGATCTTGATGATCATGGAGTTACTTTCTATAATTTCTAATTTTCAAAGCAAATGTGCAAGGCTTTAAATATCGATTAGCATTTGTTTAAGGCGAATTGAATGAAACAAAATTGAAAGTTTGATAGTGTCAGAAAGCCGCTGGCACCTCGCTCTGCGAAGTCCATCCAGCTGCGTGGTTGATCTTCTTCGAATGTTGCAGGTCAAGCCCACAGGATGTCGCAAGTAGCCCCCGACGCTTTTGATGACGGGCGAGTTATAGCAAAGAGTATGAGTTTCGGACATCAGAGAGAGCTTTCTTCTGATACTCTGCAACGCTCGGGGTACGCCTGGGCCGGGAGAGAGGGGGGGATTAGGAGCAATAGCATTTTGTCCCGCTCCAATGCAAAACATTTGATCAGCTAGTTATCTTTAACTTAAGATTCTAGACGTCTAATGACTCAAATCACCAAAGATCTAAAACATGTTGCTTTAAAAGTGGTATAAAAAGTCATTTCGAAGGCTTCTGGCAGAGAACGCTGGCACCTTGAGCAGGAGAGGCAAGATGAAACTAGGACAGCATGCAAAAAAAAGAGAGAGGGGAAATGATTTCCAGATTTAAAAAAGTTGTAGCAGGAAAAAGGCCAGATACTTCTTCTAACTTTAACTGGTAAATATATGAGAAAAGGGAAATTAAATGGTTCTGAAATTTGTGAGCTTAATTTCATGAAATTATCAGAAAATAAAGAATTGTAAATGAGTAATTTTGGTGTCAAAATCAACATTTATTTCAGATTCCTTCGCCTGGTAATATTACCGCGCTGTCCCTTTAATAATGTATCTTCCTATCTCTTCATTGTACCATTTTCACATAGCCCATACGATTTTGTGTGAAATGATGTGACTTTAAGCATTAACATTCGGAAACATGTGGGATAAAGTGAGATCAAACTCACAAAGGTCTGAATCAGTGGCGAGCTGTGCGGTTGGGCCGGGTGTGCCTGGCCCCACCCACATGCACGTCGGGCCACCCCACAGCCAGATTCAGGCGCGTTAAGGCGCAGAGCTGGGAAGCCCCAGAAGTAAGTGCCACAAACTGCAGTTCCTCCTAAGTGGGCCAACAGGGGGATGGATACATAAGGAGCAATTCCCATAAGACCCCATGTTAAAATGCCCAACTTTACAGCATGAAATAACCATGTTTTATAGGACCAGGGATCCAATCAAAGTTATTCTGGATATAAGTTAGATTCCACCTTCATGACAATGGAATAGTGAAAGTGCATTTTTTTAACGTGAGTAAATTAGTAAAGTAAAAGTAAGTTTTGCTGTGAGTGAATTAAAGTAAAGTGAAAAGACTCTGCTCAAGTGTGTGCCCCACTGTGGCGACTGTCAAGGATAAACAACCCTGTGGCCGCCGAGCGCCAGTCATGTGTAGGGATGGGTACCGAGCCCCTGTATTAAACGGGCCCCAGGGCTGAATTATTAAAGACCGTGGTACCATTAAACTCCGACGTTATCGGTCGGTACTGGAGAGAGACATGTAAAACATATCTGTCATATGTATTATTGCTACACAAACATTATATTGCAGTTTTAGTGTCGCCAACTCCGTTTCTAATATGCAAAAAGACAGCAAAATGCGTCTATGATTATTTTTAGTATTTGAGATCTTTCCAATCCCCGCCTGCTTGCGAGGGGGCGGGGCAGTTTACACGCACGCAGCTGCTACATGCAGCAACACACACACACACGGAGGAGATGGCAGAGAGAACGCGCTCCGACGTGTGGTTAAACTTTACCCGTCTCGATGCTCGTTACCAAAAGTGCAATAAGAGTTTAGCATGTAAGGGCGCCGGTAACACGAGCAATTTGTCTAAACATTTAGCAAAAGTGCACCACATTCAAACGGAGAAATGCACCGGGTTTGACTGTCTTTCTGGTAGCGCTGTAGCCCCCCATCCACGAGTAACGTTTCCCCGTCAGGTGTTATGAATGCTAGCAGCGACACATGGAGTTAACTCAATTATACAAACATGGGTTGATGATTAGAGGTAACTGAGTTATTTATTTTGTTAAAGTTTCAGCTATTCTGTTTACAGTTCTATCCGATTATTTAATACGATGTATACGATTGTTGTTTCTTTTGATGTGAAATATTATGTATTAAATTTAAATAAAAAAGCAATGTTAGTTTTGTTCACAATTTGTTTAGTTAGTTTACCTTCTTTTTTTCTCCAAAAAAAACGATTTAAGCACCGGATCGATAAGCGGTATCGATAAATGTAGTAGTAGGCCTACCTTTAAAACCTTAACGATACCCATCCCTAGTCATGTGGATGTCAGTATAACACACATTCTGAGGCCGCCGTGCGTTTTTGTTTTCACTGCTAGTTTATGCTTATGTTCAATTAGTGCATTCAAAAATCATTAAAATCATTAATGAAGTTTGAGCTCAGACCCCACGCTTAATAAGTCTCCCCCTGGCCCACCTACATTTCTCCAGGCCCACCCACAATAATTCCTGGCTACGCCACTGCTCTGAGAGTGTGTTAGCGTGTACTGTACTCTATGTAACTGATGTGCCTGCTGTGTCCAGGTGTGTGTGATTTCATGCATGAGAACATTTAGTGGTCATATCAGCAAACTGCTTAAAGCCATATGGATGCGCTGGCATATCATCTGTATTATATTATTACCAGTTCACATGCAATATGCTCATGTGACTGATTGAGATGCATGTGCGCAATGTGTTCTACCACTTTTTTTATTTATTTTTGTATGCATCTTATACACTAAGCATTTAAAAGGTGCCGTAACAATGCAGTTTCCAAGCATGTAAACATTTCACATTTTGAATTTTTTACAATTCATTTACTCCACTCAGTACTTCATGTCTTGATTTGTTTGTCTTTATCCTTTTTGGTGTGAGTTAATAGGGTGAATCTGTGTTGTAATGTATGTATATCATTTAAATGTAAAAGGCTGTGTTGTATGTTGCTAAAAATGTAAATAAATATATTGTGGGATAAAAAAGGATGAATCCTGCCATTTCAATCTGTGTTATTGACATAAACTAACCTCCATCTGCGTCAGTGACGTCAGCCTCGGCCTGTTCAGATACAGCTGCTCCTCCAGGGTCTCGGAGGGGAAGAAGACCCCGCCGGGCAACGCAGCAGAGAAGCTGACATTCAGGATCCCTCCCGGCGCCGCGTCCAGGTCCGGCTGGATGTTGAAGATAAAAACATCCTCGACGGGCACAGAGAGCACTGCTGACACGCCCTCCAGGAAGTTACCAAGCAGTGGTGACAGGAAGTGCTCCTGGGACATGTTCTGCAGACGGACGGTGACACTGCTGCCCAGCATGTCTTCTGTGATGATGAGGACGCGGAGAACGCACTGGGCTGAAATGCTGTAGACGCCATCTGAAGAGTTAAAAAAAGACAATCGAGGAAAAGGTTGAATAAATGTGCTTCTGAGGATGGACAAAAGGGTTAGGAAGTGAAGAAGCATTAAGATAAAGTGATAAAGAAATATGTTGGAGAGGTTTTAGAGACTGTAAAGTGGTTTAAAATTGTGCAGGACAATGATACAAGATATGTAACTGTAAGACTCCATGCACATTGACATCTACACACGTACAAATATTGTGAAAATAAAAGAGAAAAATAGACCCAGGCTTGTTTTTATAACTGCTAAGTCTTTTTACAGTAAATGCTGAAGAAAACAATTTCACACTGGAGGCTATTCAAGTGGCAACACAGTTGAAGTAGGCCACCTCCAGAGAACAGAAACAAATACACACACACACACACACACACACACTTGTTTTCATTCAAACTTATGTTAATAGCACTCAAAAGAAATGTACTGTTATTCAGTGAGATATTGTATTAAGTGAAAGAGGGAGTGAAGCTAACGATTGAAACTGCCGCTAAGCTGATGTTTAAATAATTTGATGGGGAAATACATTTGCTCTGGGTTATTAACACATATTATGTAAGCTTGTATCTGCTGTGAGTGAACTGCAACCGTGCTAGCAGCCAGACCATAATATGAGTTGTGTAGTCATGCATATTGTTATGTAATAATGAGGCTTATATAGTTTCACATGGCAAACAGGTCAAAAAGGCACCAAATTTGGCACTTGAGGTCAATTTCGGCATTATTATTATGGTTTGGGAAATATGGTGTTTTTTATGGTTTTGGTTTTTATTTAAAAACTGACTAACATTTAAGACCCTCTCATTTCGTTAGATTAACTGGGTTGAGTGGTCACCTTAAACTTATGATGATCATTGTGACCTACATCAGAAAAACACATGTTTTAGATGCTCACATCCACTTACGCTGTGATTTAATTAAACCTTACCCACACCACAATATCTTTCATGAGGCCAAGAAGTATATGTTTCTATGAATTCAGTCATCTGCACACAGCCAATTATCCAGAAGACTTTCTTAAATGGTTGTTGGATGAGACATGTATGGTATAAGACAGCTTAGCCCTTTTCTGAAATCCACCTCACCATTGTTCGCAAGATAATGCAATTCTATAATCTTATTTTCCAGTAAGAGAGACAAAACGGATCCTCTGAAATCTACATTTGTTTGCGAGCCAGGAAGTCTGTTTTATGCCTTTTGCATTTGATTGAACAAACCACACAAAGACAGAGAGAGAGGGGAGTGCCCCTCCTCATGTCTCCTTACACTCAGCTTTGGTTACAAATTCAACACAGCGCTCCTTTTTCTCTGAAACCTGTGACTTGTACAAAATGAGCTAATACGAATCACAGCAGGTCACAACCCTCACAAACAGAACAATATCTGTAACAAAGACACACACAAGGCATGTTTCTTCTACACTGGATACAAACACAATCCGCTGCTAGGCTGTATTTTATGGCCGTATAAAGCAATTTGGTGCGACAACCTGGCTAATAAGCTATAAAAGAAACAAATGAACATGACCAGACAGCCATGAGAGGGCAATTCTCTGCAGCAGCGCTGAGGAGGTGAAACAGGGTGACCGGTTGATAAGACTGAGAGCATGAAAGAGGAAGAAAACAGAACATGAGGGGACTTGAAGTAAAAAGGGCATGATTAATCAGAAAAATAAAGTATTAAGAAATAAAAGGGCGTGTCAGTGGAGGATGGAGAGTGAGGGGGGGGGAAAGACGGACAGAGGCGATGGAGGGTGAAAGATATTTTTTTAAAACTATAAGAAGCAAAATATGAGGTACAAGAGAAGAAACATGAGGAAGAGAATGAGGGCCTTTATTTAAGAATGACAAAGAGGGAGCCTATTTGGTCGGTTTTGGCGCAGTGGTTAGAGCGTTTGTCATCAGATCAAGGGGCGTTGGTGAACTCCAGTTCGAATCCCGCCTCGGCCACTGTGTCCTTGGGCAAGACACTTTACCCGCATTTGCTCCTGTGGGTATTGTCCACAGTAATGACTCTTACATGTCTAATATGTGTAATGTGTATTTGTAAAGCGCTTTGAGCACCTGTAAAAGCGCTCTAATAACAAATGTAATCCATTATTATTATTATTATTATTATTATATAAGGAACACAACATCTACTGTATAATAATGTACTTTTTATGTATTACTGTAAATAATAATAATAATAGATTTAATTTGTTAGCGCTTTTACAGGTGCTCAAAGACGCTTTACAGATAATAGTGAAGAGAAAAGAAAAGAGAAGAAAGGAACAACAAATAAATATATAGTTAAAGTTAAAGTCAAATAATACAAAAACAATCACACATGAAAAGCCAGATTGAAGAGGTGAGTTTTTGTGAGTTTTTCGAAGGTGGTGAGGTCAGTGCAGTCTCTGATGGGTTGTGGGAGTGAGTTCCAGAGGGAGGGGGCAGCGACGGAGAAGGCTCTGTCCCCCCAGGTCCGGTGATTGGTGCGGGTGGGGATGGATAGGAGGTTGGCTTCTGATGAGCGGAGGCAGCGGGAAGGGGTGTGGTGGTGCAGCAGGTCTGTGAGGTAGGGGGGNACACACACACACACACACACACACACACACACTATCTCTCTCACAAACAGACACACACTCTCTCACACACACACACACACACACACACACACACACACACACACACACACACACACACACACACACACACACACACACACACACACACACACACACTAAAATCCAGAGCCCTTCATAATAAATGACAGAGGAAGGAGAAGCAATATGAAGGAGGGAAACTCCCACATAAAATCATCAGGGAACATTTTAATAGAATAATTTGTAAAATTAGATAGATGAACAGAAATGGATAGATGGATTAGTCAACATAATGCAGCATGTCCTACTTTAAAATAATGTTCAGTATTAGGTGAAGTAATTCAATGTCACAGCATCTTCTGAGGTTAAAAGCCAGCTGTTTTATCAGCTCTCTGGATCAAGATGCAAAGACGCAGTGGTAATTGACGCTGATCTCCCATTGTCATTTAAATGAAACAGGAATCTATGAAAAGACCTGCGATTATCTGCTGGAATAGGACCCAATCTCTACACACACACACAACCACACACACAAATATTCCCTCTATTTCTGTACACTGAAATACAGCCGTCAACGACACAAAGCAGATACAAAGCTAGATGTAGATTAGCTTAGCATAAAGACAGGAAACAGGGGTAACTAAGCAGAAAGTCTGACAGCATGCAATTAAAAAAGTTTTTTTAATGTTTCTATGCTAAGCTAACTGTCTTTTGGCTATAGGTCCGTATAAAGTACAGTATTATTGCACATTAAATATTCAATCTTTGCGTGAATTGTCTGCCTTTCAAAGACATTATGACCCTACCAATATTCTCTTTTACAAAAACATAATGCGCACAAAATAGAAGTAACACTACTGAAACATTACCACTTGTTGTGTCCTATGGCTGTATTTATATTGATGATATTGGCAAAAGGATACACTCAATTTGTACCCATATGTTTTATGTCACGAGGATGAAAAAGCACTTACTCGCTTTTATTCCAATTAATGGAGGATGTTTCTGTTTTTCTCTTCTTTGCCTCCAAACAATTCATCTGCACTATGGTTGTTTATTCCTTTGTTGTCACGCTGCTTTGTGTGCAATTGCCATGTTGGCTTCCTGCAGACTGTGTGCTTAACTGTTTTCCGATAAGAAAAAGAAAAACACTACAATTTCCTCTGCCAGAGACACTGAAAACAAATCCCTTTGAGTTTCAGGCTCCCATGAACCCCCTTGAGTTGCCCACGGGGGACAACAGTAAGAGGAATATATGACAACGCTACAGAACATGTAACTGAAGCTAAAATGAAAAACGCTACTAAATATTAGTGGCTGTTTACCCTGACAGTTTTTAACTTCACTTTATCAGCCTTCAGAGGCCATTACAAGCAGCCATTACATTCTGACAGTAAATCTGGTGCACAAGCACACACACACACACACACACACACACACACACACACACACACACACACACACACACACACACACACACACACACACACACACACACAAACATACGCAGTAAAATATCTTAATTTGGCTTCCCTTCGTGTCTCCACTCCAGCTAATTTGGACGACCTACATCAGCACAGGGCTCTTAAATCATCCTACCACATGTGCAACCAATGGAGAGAACAACTATTCAAGCTAAATGGCAATTTTGGCAATTAGACACACAAAACGCTGTCTACTTTCTGCCCGTGGGTCACTAACTCACCTCCTTTTCTGCATTCAGCTTTAAATTGACACAGGAACATGCCCTTATAAGCTAATTACAGTTCTGCTGGAAACACAAAAGCCATAACCCATTAGTCTGCAGAAACATAAAGGCCATTTCCCAATTTTCTGCAAGGTATGATTCTCCCTTTTTTGGTACAAGTTAGACAACTGAGGATTGTGCTACAGCATGGGAATCTCACAACAAATCTGGTATAAGAAAAAGCCTAATTATAATGTTTCCTGCTGGTTTAAAAAGCACACGTTTTTCCAAAAGCACAATAGGGAAAAGGTTCTAAAAAAGGAAGCGTTTGAAACGTAATGCAGGGATTCCTTACTTTCTCTGAAGTTTGACTTTAATGTTCAAATTAAATAAAGTTATTGTGCTTTAGATACATGAGGAATATCATTGTGAGATCAGGTGACCTTTACTGTAGTTTTTGTATCAGATTCTCGTCCGTTACTAAAAAACCATCTGACAGTGTTGCACCCAAAAAAAAGCATTATCAGCTAACAAATACACATCATGGCACTCTCTGGCCCTTTGGACAACATTTTGAACAAACAGGGCCAATAAACACTAGCCCGTAATGGTCACACGCATGTATAACTATTAAAAGTATCTAAAATGATTAATTAATTGAAGAAATTCTTACGTGGTAACTGAATGAATGAAAACCCTTAATCAGAAACTTTAGAGCCAATTTAATTTGAAATTGAAAATATTACACATTTTAGAAATAAGGTTAAACTCTGTATGAAGGTCAATACTGAAGCTCAATAAAGAGAGAAAATACAGCGCACAAGGGCACAAGTCACCAACCATCCTAGGGCTTATGGGATTCTCTGGTGTCAATCACTTTGTCAGACAAGAAGGGCTTTATATCCAGAGCTAGATCCAAAGACATCAGGTCTATCTCAGTGGAATCTAAAGGAGCAATCGTGAAATACTTTGAATCCTGGTGAGAGGTGAGTGAAGGTGATATTGTCCATCACTTCCCAATAAACCAGGAAGTCATAACTAATGCATTGCCCTTTCTGCGTGGCACTCTGTTTTAGCGTGCATGAAAACTATAAAACATTAATGACCTCCAAATTCAAAACTCTCACAAATGGAAGGTTATTTTTGCACCACGGGAAAACAAAGCTTTTCTTAAATAACAACACTGCAAGCTTTCACGGCTCCTGTAGGCTTCGAGCCAACATCCCCCCTCCGTCTGTTCACACTTCAAAGAGGGAGGAGTGCTGGTGTGCATAAAGCCTCTAAGAATAAACACTGATCTGGAAATCATCCCACGGATGCGTGAACACGAAGACGCTGCGAGAGAGAGGCTGGCCTCCGATCAGTTCTCCGGCTCTAAGATGCTTTGTGGGTATGCGGTCCCTTGCGTTTCAAAGGGTTGAAGGAGTTCAGTGCTATCTCCCTGTGCCAGGTAGCCTGACTAATAGCACTCTCAAAGCTTCTTGAATGTCAGAGCTCGCTTCCTGGAAATCCGAACGGAAATAGTCTGCAAAGTAGCGTACAATAGAGGCCCACAGCTGGAGCTGAGAAACGCCCCAGAAACGTTTTTTAATAAGCTTCAATACAGAGCAGGAGGAGGGGTCACGAGGCAGAGACCTGGCATTTCACTCTGAGGAAAAAAGTGACAGAGCAAAGCAAGCAAAGGTTTGGAGATACTGCTGATGTGGTTTGAGAAGATGTGAGAAAAAGCTCTATCGCAGCCAAACAAGCCTCACTATTAAAACTCACAAAACTTACAGATGCTTTGAAGTTGAAGGAAAACTGTTAGACTTATGAATTAATGTCTATCAGTGTCCACATTTGCAGGGTTTCAAAACTACATAATTTGGTGATAAAACCTTAAAAGAAATGCTTGATATTTAAATGTGCTGTTGGTGTAACCGATTGTGCCACAGCCAGGTTATAACACACTTCAGAGGTTGGTAAAACAGATTGATTAAGATGAAAAAAACAGTGAATCTTCGAAAAACACCAAGCAGTCTTTCTGGGAAGTTTCATCTGTTTGACGGACCTCTATTGGTGCACTTAATGTATGATTTTCAGAACTTCTGAAATATTACATTTCTTGTTTTCTCACAGTATAAGCATGTAGTTTCTACATAGTAGCCTAGTGAAAAGAAAACCTTGAATATCCATTGAGTAAGTTTTGCATTATTTATCCCATGTTCATATTTTCGTGTCACTTTGAAAGGTGTTTTGAATGGGTTGTGTAATCTCAGAACATATGTTCTTATTCTTTATGGATCCAGCTTATTGCGTAATGCTGTTGAGGTTAGAGGTTTGATTCTGCAAATTTTTCAGGCATTCACGCATGGCATTGACACATTTAAGAGTCTGATATAAACTGTATGCACTCTTGTTGCTAAAAGGAGTTGGGATTAAATGGGGAAAAAAGGCCCAAAAGGGGAGATATATTACAACTAGCATGCCAAATCCGAAAACAGTAAAATTGGATTTAGACTGGACAAAAGCCGTATGCTGCTACTCTGAAACACCCTGAACACCGTCATGGTGCCTTCAGCCCATTAGTTCACAGCCCGTGGATCCACAATCACATGGTTTCAAATCCCATTTCACACTGTGTTGTCTCATCCCTTTGTTTGGCCTTTCTCCTGCCTCTCCTCTTGGTTCAGAAACCTCATAGAGTCCTAATGAAATACATGAGCAGGTTGAGTTTTCAAAGCACTGTGTACCAAAAAGTGTGAGGAGTTTTCAGCTGTGTAAGTTGCCTGAAGGTCAGGAAAACAAATTGGAATGGTAACACTGAGGTTGTTAATGGAATAAACAACTGAAAAAAAGTACTACAACTCCCAGAGATAGACTGTGAGTGAAATAATAAAAAGCCAAAATGGCACTTTTTACAAATGAGGACATATAAGTGATTTAATGGATACTTGCGGAGAGGCATACCATACATTAATGCTTGTAAATTGACACGATTGTTAACAATATTGTGTGTGTGTATGCATCATTACAAAGCACAGGCACTTAAACCAACACGTGCACGTACACAAACACACACACACACACGCACAGATTTTCTGTGCTCTGTTTTTTAAAGCCTTCTACCCCTGAGGTCTGGGCACTCATTGTACTCAGAGTAAAGAAGCAACACATACTGTAACACACACACACACACACACACACACACACACACACACACACACACACACACACACACACACACACACACACACTCACACTCACACAGCATAATGGTTTAAACCACCCTTTTACTAAAGAAGCACTAATCCTTTACGTTAAACCAGATTCACTTAACTTGCACATGCACTGGACACAAAAAGCCCTCTCTCATGCAAAGTCTCTCACTTTAGGTCCATATCACATTCATACACACCCTCAGGCCTATTGTACGGATAAATAACACAAATCTGCCCAATGAACTCTCTGACATTCAGACGTGGCATCTGTTTGCGGCAGCGGCTATCACCCTCCATCTTGCATCTGTCTTCTGTTGCTGTTGCTTTCTCTCAAATGTACAACCAGAGACATTACGATTATGTGGGGAACAGAGCAGAACCACAGTTTTACTTATTTCCATTTATAAAGACAGCTTTTCTGACCAAAGATGCTGAAAAAAGGGCTCCAGGAAAAAATAATTTTGCCCATTTCTCAACATGTGCTGAAAACACTCTGTTAAATCTGTGCAGTCACTCCAGTACCTGGGGCTGGGCGTGTCTGTCGCAGTTTAACCGCTCTTATCACGGCGAGGCCCTCCGACACCTGAATTCCTAATGAACATTTTCCAAACGATTTCTCCTGTTGGGCGGTGTAATAGTGCAGCAGTAATGTTCTGCTCAGTGCCGTACGTGCAGCAAAAAGGATTCCTGCGAGGCTGACTTGTGTATGCCAATCACTCAAACACACCAGAGGTAATGCACACTACTGAATAATGTTTGAATTACAATTATTAAAGAGATGAAAAATGTGGAAACCGTGCTGTAAAAGGAAAAAACTTGAGAAATGAATATTTATTCCCCGCATTGTGTTCAGGAAATAAAAAGAGATAACAACGTGAACACAAATCATCCAATTCCTCACAGCTACAACCCACCCTGCATTTAATATAGAAAAACCAACCCAAGACACAAATATGTGGCTTCACAGCTACTGTAGTTCAAATCAGGGTACACCTAATCATCAACTATAGACAGCTGTTTCAGTTCAAACTATCTCTCATCACTAACGGGTCAAGAAGGCTACTGCGTTCATTAAGGCTGAAATATCTTTCTAGATGAATCGTTTGGTCAATATAATATCAGAAAGTAGTAAGAAATGTCCATCCTTGTATCTCAAAATTATGTCTTGAGATTTCGAGATATTCAGTTTATTATGATGTAAAAAGAATAAAGAAAATCTCCAGATTTGGAATGGAGCATTTATATTCCATTTTGGCATGAAAAATGTTTGAAACATAGTGAAACAAACTGGGTGGTGAGACCCCTACGGTGAGTCAATTGAAGTCATCATAGTTGGCGATCAGTTGGTCAAATAATCGATTAATCGACTAATCACTGCATCTTTGCAGCCATTACCACAGACTGAATCAGAGATCCAAAGCAGACATAGAAGAGCTTGTGCAGAGATGTTGTCATTATACATGTAGTTAAACATAACATCAGCAGTGGTTCTCAACCAGGGGTCCAGGATCCCGCAGGGGTTGTGGAGGAAGTTCCTGGAGGTCACCAGAAAAATGGGTAATAATAAATGTTCACTATTTGATTCACTGTAGAAGTGAGCCCATTGGAGTAAACGTATAGGTTTCACTTCCTCCATGGTTATCTCCTATACTGTATTTGACAACTCTAAAATGAATGCTCGTCGTGGCAATGTGGGTCTGTGATCTACTGTGTATTCACTATGGAGCAACTTGGAAAGGAAAAGTCTGAGAACCACTTATTTAATGATAATGGGTGTGTACCGAATACCACACAACTAATCACTGAAGTCATGTTTAACTCGCAAATGACACTTTTAATGATGCACAGCAGCACAAGGGCTGAAATGATGTCTTCTTCTGCTGCCGTGCATCATTAAAAGTTTAACAAGACGCATGTTGTCTTACTAGAAATCTCAAGACACCATTAATTTAACATTAGAAGAAATGTTGGACTCAATCCAAAACAAGATATGAAAAGAGACCCGATAGAAAAGTTACAGAAGGACAGTGAGACCCAAAGAGAGACCAAACCATCGAGAAGCATCAACACGTGTTACTTTTCCTGCCGTACACAGTCCACCAGCTCAATTAAAAATAGATAAAGCGATTATGGTAACGGATTAAAGCTGATATAGTCACATATCAACTTCCTGATTGACCTGAACAGCGTATTGTTGCTTTTTAAAGGTCCCATGTCATGCTTTTCCGGTTATTACCCGTCCCCTTGTGTGTTATGAAGGTTTGCATGTAAACGGTTTGCATGTTTCCGACTGTTAACATGAAGCAGAATATGAAGGATAAATGTCAGGCTTCCTAATTAAAACACAGCAGAGTACAAAACACATCCTGCAAGGTGCTGAAGCAGAGGCACAAAGATACATTTATCTTCTCCATGGTTGTGACATTTCATTACTCACCACTCCTTTATCAAAACTATTCATTATGCTTTTCCAGCATATACACTAGTATAGTATAGAGACGGTTTGTAATGGAACTGTAACTTTATGCTGCTATTTTTAACTTTTGTTTCTGCAGCCTGAATACGTTTTCAGAGCAGATACGGTGTTCAGGCGGAATGTCTGACATGTTTTATGAATTTCTCTGTCAGGATAGTGGAGAACTTTGTATTGTCGTGCTTTTTGGAGAACTGGGGAGCCATAAAAAAACGTCTTTTGATAATTAAAAAAAATGCATAGTTCTGTTTTGACAGTCTGGAAAGGGAAACACACCAAAAGAGCCTCGACCATGACACTCAAAATGTTTATGTTTGGCAGTAGTTGTTGCACAAAAAATGACTTTAACTCAAGCTATGCTTCAGAAGAGTCGCAATTTTTATACCAGTTACTTTTTGCATAACGAGTTAGTGTTATTTAAAGTTTTAAGGGGAAACATTATTCCATGTCTACTCAGCAAATATGCTTTTAAAAAAGTGTGAGAAGCGGATTTCAGCGGCAGAGGCTTCCCAGACCAAGTGCAAATCTCTCAGCAGGGAACACGGACTTTGTTATGCTCTCAACTCCCTGAAAACTTCTGTCAAATCGTTCACATATGGCACCCCACCATCCCTGAATTTTCGCTCTTGTCACGGCTTCACCCCATGCATAATGTTGGCTAATTTATCTCCATGTCCCAGCGGCCATCCTGCCACTCAAACCCCACTCTTATCCTTGAGAGGAGACCTATAAAATGGACTGTATTTGTACAGGGCGGCTCCCAGGTGGGGGAGTGCACAGCTGTGTGAATGCAAAGTAATGTATCTTCAGTCAAATAGTCCTTGGGGAAAGTCTATCAAATCCTAGATAGATGAAAGCTGCGAAACAGACACCTCATTGGTGCGTTTAGCTGCCACTCTGATTCCTCTATAAGTCTGAGAGAAAAATACATCGATAATTCCTTTATACATTGGCATTAAATGTCAGAAGCCATTTACTTAATCTGCGGGGACAGCCCTAAGGCTTTGAGTTGTCAAGCACTGAAATGTGAGACAGTCTTTTAGTGTTAGACATTGTCCCCCCCCCCCCTGACCCTTCCACCACCTAATATATCTGGCCCTCAGTGAGCTATAAACCACTGCAGAACATCAGATGAATGTATCTACAGAGAAATATTAAGCAGACACTGGGTCCCCGTCAGAAACACTGCTAACACATAACGTTCAAACCACATGTAAACCCTGAAATCTGCTATTTCAACACAGCTTTCCTGAGCTTGGTGTCACGATTATGTGACACTAACTATCCAGGGCTGTCCCTCTAGGGAGAGAGAAAACTGTCAGACTCCACATCCTTCTTCGCTCGGCCTGAACCTTTTAGCTTCTGATGGCTGCCCCTGACAGGCCGAAGATGTAGAGCGAGGTCTAATGGATTGTAATGGGCTGGTAAAGGTTTGTTTACATTGTGGTTGGCCAGTATGGGCTGTCCATGTAGGTCATCATGGTTGCTTAGTGAGCTAAAGGAAATGCGGTGTGCCATGAGCTGTGGGTTCGAGCCCATTTTGTATTTTGTACAACAGGATGCGCTTTGTTAATTTCGAACTGGGAGAAGACTTATTCGCAACCAGCGAACCGCCCAATGAACACTTATTTTAGTCTCATAAATGTTTATTCAATACTATAGATTCAAGGTGGAACTAGCAAAAAAACAGCACTCAGAGAAAAACCCATCCGTAAATTCAGCAGCACGGATAGCACCATGGGTTTACAACACAGTAAGGCCACTGATGTTTCAGAGCCATGGCCAAGGCTCCAAATATCAATGAATCAGGTTGACTAGACTATTCAACTAAAATAACTGAAATATGGGGGAAATGGTGCACATTAGAGACAGTACATTCATAGTGTTGCACATAGCTGTACTGTACATGTGACATACATTAAAAGTTGTATTACGAACTGTTGCCCAGTACGTTGGTTCGACTCTGGTTTGACTCTGTGGAACATCAAGCAAAAACCTCTACTCTTTCAACACTGCATCTATTAATAAAGGCACTCACTTGCCCAAACATATCTATATATATAAAATTTAAAAAAAACTAAAGCTAAATATAACATGATAAATTGCCGGATTTACCAAAGCTGTAGAAACAGTACAAAGATAAAATTCCATGAAAAAAAGTATTCAGTTAAACTTACTTAGATTATAGTGGTTCATATTGTTAGCTAACATAGCATATATGTATTCCAGTAGTCTGTAGAGCAGTGAGCATTGTGTACCGTAAAAAGTATGTATGAATTAATTGGAAATAAATTAAGTCATCTCTCTTTCTCTAAAAGTGTTGGCAGGCTCAGCAACCTAAATCAATACAGGGCAATAGGGACACATTTTTGAAAGGGCTATTATAGCGGAAACACTTTGTTTCGAAGGGAACTAAGCCTGCAGGGCGCCAAGGTTCAGGGGACCCGCAATGTTTTCATAACAACACGCCATTACAACTGGTTCATGACATTTAATATCTGTCAATGTATACTTCTCTTTCTTCTTCACATTAGTTCTTATAGAAAAGGCAATGCGTAGATGGTAGAAATATGGAAATGACCTCAACAATGGCAATAAAATAAGAAATAATACATACTGTACTCTCGCCTCATTGTACCATTATGCTTGTAATGCTGAGTATAAAAACAGATTATTATATAAAAGGAGGATAATTCAGAGCTTTATTCTCTCGGGTGTTGCCCTCTTTCAACTGACCCCCATGTAAATGCATTAGCTGCGTTACACATACGTACAGTATAGGCCCATAATGCATGGGTTAGGTTCAAGTTATCATCAGTGCAATGACCTATATCTACTGTAAGTGTATTCATGATGCACTGACCTGAGTCACAGTTAACATATACTAACAATTATAGCATATAGTAAGCCAGTGTTTAAATGAATATATGATGTGTCCTCATTTTCAATACCATATAAACTCCCAGAATCTCCAGCATTAACAGAAGACATTAAACATATCACCAGTATGGAGGAATAAACTGGTGCATGTCATGAATGCGATATTTGGGTTTAGATGCGTTAACTAATTTGAAGAATGCTCACTCTTTCATTCACTGACACAAGCATAAAGGACCAGTTCAGCACAAGTGCCTGCATGTGTCAAATGTACAAATAACAAACTACACTTCGAATAAAACCTCTAGCTCTATGAATTTGTTGCCTCTTTTGTGTGTCGTTTCATTGCCCAGAACATTCTCTGTTTGGTTCAGTCACACAGTACTCTCACCAACCTCTTTTCCAGCACATTAAACAGCCGTTGTTAAATAAAATAAATCTGACAAACCCACTATGAACTACCTGCCCAGCAATACAGTAACTTATAACTAGTAAGCCTATACCAAACCAGAGCTAAAAGGGAAGAAATGGATCAACATCCATCATGTGGACACAACAATGAATACTAATGTTGCTCCCTTTAAACAAGATTAGTGAATAGGCAACTGTCTGTGGTGTGTTTTTCAGCTTGTTATGGTATTTGTATTCTCCCATAAAGCCAACATTTCAGTTTTCATAAATATTTGACTGATTATGAACCTACTCATCATCAGAAACACAGCTAACCAGGTGCCACACATCAGAATAACGACCAATTAGGAGCATTCGTCACTATGAACGGGCTTGGCATTCAGCACATTTTTCAGAGCAACACAAATGAGCAAAGTTCCATGATGAAGGGAATTAGCATGAAACCTGATATGGCTTAAATGTGTCGCAGTGTTGGCAACGGTCATTAAGAAACTTCTAAAAGAGTGAAAAACAAATATATTGAGACAGAATATTGAGACAAATGTCTTGACACAAAATACATTTTTCCTAAATAAAGGTATTCACTGCCAAAAGGCGTTTTTCCCATCAGGTATTTAGCCTGGTAGAAAAACCCACAGGTGTTAGTAATAATATTAAAAACGTGTCTCAGTGTGACAGTGAGCCAGCATGTGACATAGAGAGGCTTTGTTTTGACCTTCATCTACCCAGGGAAGTCTAGTGTGGCACAAACTGCTACACACACTCACAACTGGGACTTGGCCAGAGCAGTGGCAGTCTTTTCTGCTGGCCACATGGAGCAATTGGGGGTTGCTTTGCTCAAAGGCACCTTGAGCTGAAGCTGTTCGGGGGGCCAAGCCAGAATGAGCTTTTTTTTTTGTAATGCCTCCAACAAATAACCCCAAAGCCAGTGTGTACATGTAAATGTGTGTGTGCTTAAACTGCTAGCAACACAAGCATGGATGCAGCATTTAATCTCTGTGCACCATAAATATGGGCATTATCCTGAGAATCAATAGACTGGAGCTAACTGTCAAAAGGAGAGAGGGGGGGGGGGATGGAGGAGAGAGGGAGGGAAATGGGAGAAAAGTGTGAAAGATGAGGAAATAAGAAAGCATGTCATGCAGCAGTGTTGCCCCACCACTCTCTGGCATGCATAGATATTATTCATTGAAAAGGCATGAATACACTCTCAAGTGCCATGCTTTGAGCCACCTGAGAGTACACACACTCGTACACAAACACACTTGTGCCCAGAACTACTATGTGCGAACAGAAATCCTTCACAAGCACGTACACACCGAGGTATCTCTGTTCATTCACATGCATAAAAATGTGTCGGAAACACACACTGATACACAACACTTGAGGAGACTTACATATACAAGGAGAGCAAATAAGGAGGGAAGAAGGCAGAGAAGTGGAGTGGAGGAAGGAGGAGCAGAGTTGAAAAGAATATGGCATGGAAGAGACACGGCCCAAGAGAGTTGTGTGAGGATTACAGGGAAGAGTCGGAGGACAGAAGGATGGATTACTGAACACAGAAGAAGGGAAGAGGGAAAGGGAGGGAGAGAGAAAAGGAGGAAAGAGTTGTAGCAGGCGAGGAAAGAAATACTACACAAGGCCAAGACGTCAACACTCAAGAGATAGATTTAAAAAGAAGAGAAAATTAGAAACAAACTCCAGGAGTAAAAGGCAGAAGGGAAAAATGGGAGGAAGCATGACGAAAAAGAAGAGAGAGAAATGCAAGGACTCAAAAGGAGAAGAATTCATCCATCCCTCTGTGCGTTCGAGGACGGGTAGAATAAAGGAGAGGAAGGAAGTGATGGGGAGAGGAGGGAAGGGTAGTCACAGATAACACACAGTGAACAATGAAAGTGACAGCTTGGCTCGGAGCATGACTCTGGCTGACTGTTGTTTCATTATAATCTCATAACTGTCAAATCCTGGAGCGACAGAGGAGAGAGAGAGAGAGAGAGAGAGAGAGAGAGAGAGAGAGAGAGAGAGAGAGAGAGAGAGAGAGTCAAATACTTTCAAAATGAGAGAAGAGCAGCAAGACAATTGGAAATGAATCTGCACGTCTGCTTGAACTGAACTGAATGCACACTGGAAGAAAGCAGATGGAGACACAGGGCTGGCACATACATACATTATATACAGGCACACACACACACACACACACACACACACACACACACACACACACACACACACACACACACACACACACACACACACACACAGACACACACAGACAGACAGACAGACAGACAGACAGACAGACAGACAGACAGACAGACAGACAGACTGTGACATGTCTCCATCCTTTAATGTTCAGAAAGCTCTTTATTTTTCTCAAACTGCCTGTGCTGCAACACCTCTTTTCACCCTCTGTCTGGAACCAGAGCCCAGTCTGCTCTGATTGGTTAGCTGGAAGGCTCTGTTGTGATTGCTGAACTGCTTAGAGATGGGAAATCCCCAAAAAGCATTATAGGGCCTCTTTAACCTAACTCACTAATTGCTTATTCATTCACTCTCAATTTCTACTTCACCTATTTACATAATTATGTCTCTCTTTTATTCACTAACTCACTTCTTTAATTATTTGCCCACTCACATACTGTACTTGTTCAACCTTCTTTATATGCCCCAAATTGTTTACTCTTTTATTTGAAAACTTGTGTACTAATAACATCACTTCAGTGTGTTAAAACTCAGTCATTTACTGACACACTATCTTGCAATATCAGTCATTTGATCAGGTCTTCACTCTCATATTATATTTCTCTCTCCCTTACTGAGACTTACAGTAAACTCACTTCCTCATTTGTCCATGAACTATTTCAGTCAGAATTCACTTCCCTCATGAACTCAAAAATGACATCAAACTGACACCAAACTAAATATGTATAAGCGAGCATCGTCACCAGTGAGGCTGGTATAAAGCAGTGTAAATAGGGTAGCAGGTCACACACTCCCAAGCCAGAATACAAACACAACACAAAACAAAACGCTGCTCTCGCTTCTTTCCCTTTTTGCTTTCTAAGGCTTTGATCACTGACAGCAAGGCAGCCTGGCTTTTAGGAAGCCTTTATCTTGAAGCCAAAGCCTGGAAATGCAAACAAATAAACAGCAAAATACACCTAAAAACAAATTAGAATGCTTCAATTCAAAATAAATTCAATTTAGGACCAAGAGATACTTTTAATATTATTCCTCAGTGCAGGACATGATCAACATAATGGATAGTGAACAAGTATGTCAGTAAAGTTAAGTGGCTATTTGCCTGGAAAATCAAAGTGTGTCTATCTTTGCTAATAGCCCACAGGGTAAACACTGAATAGAGACATTCAGGAAATAAATAACATTAGGAAGTATTGATGCCATTTCATTGGATATCTAACAGCAAGTGACAGTAAGTGTCTCTGCCAGGCGAAACCCTCAGCTTTCTTGTTTCCCTATCAAATACATTTTCTTTAGATTCACAAAATTGCTATGGCAACTTGGAATGCACTCAGTCGAGATCACCTGTCAATCAAAAAGTGTAGGTGGTACTGTGATACTGATAGCTGCTCACAGCTACAAAGCTCTTTTGCCCCAGGGAATATGAGTTACTGTATAGTTAGAAAAAAAGAAGCGTGCTTTATATCTCCCAATAGCTTATCTCCTAAACTGTCAAAATGCTGACTGGTGGGAACTTTTGATATGAGAATCTGACTAAATAATTATTGTCGGGTATCTCACATTCAAATATTTATCTCTCTCCTTCTGATGTGTTTCCTCAAACACACTTTCTTTTCTCGTGATCCTTTATTCCTTAACCTCTCACCTCATCTACACTTTGAAAATCTGCAAAACAGACAAGCACCACTCTCTAAATGTTCACCCCCCATGCTCTCTGGTAAATCTAATGTGTTCCCATGCACACACATTTCCCCAAGCGCCTTCTCCTTAAGGGACTCAGATACATATAGCAGATGTCTTAGAAGCAGGCCGATAATCTAGTTGTCTAATGGTTGCACCTCCTACACACATCAGGTAAATGTGTTTAAAGAAGCCCAGTTAATTTCTCATTATCTCACATACACAAGTGAAGGAAATACACAGAAGAAAAATGTGTTTGCAATGCCCAGAGCTCCACCAACCCTTTTTTCTTGCTCTAACCTGTAGAGTCTGAGTCTTTATCTTCACAGGATTTGTCATGGTGAAATAAGCTACAGGGGAATCTAAACTGACTAGTCAGAAAAACTCTCCCTCCCATTTCCCCTCCACGGTCTCTTACCTGTGACAGTGATCAGCATGGGAGCCACCAGCGGCCTGTTGTTATCCAGTTTTCGGCTCAGTCGGATCTCTCCACTGGTGTGATTCAGGAGCAGCAGGTGAAGCTCGTTCCCTCGGTCGATGGTGTAGTGCAGCCTGTCTGACACATCAGGGTCGTGGGCGGGCACTTTTCCAATTACCCCGCTGGGGAAACTGTTGGAGCGGTTGGACACGAAGTTGTTGAAAATGATTTGGAAGTCCTGCAGAGTGGGCCTGTTGTCGTTCTGGTCCACTAATCGGATCCTGACGGTAGCCCTGCTGACTAGAGGAGCCGAGGTTGCCTGGACTACGATGACATACTCGTTGCGGGCCTCATAGTCAAGATCAATGAGTGAAGTGAGCTCCCCTGAAAAGATGTCCATCTGAAAGATCTCGGGGATGTTTCCCTCCACAATTTGATACATGATCTGAGCGTGAGTGCCTTCGTCGGGGTCAGTGGCTGTGATCTGGGCTACCACAGACCCCACTGCGCTGTTTTCCTTCACTAGAACCTCAAAGTCATCAGCTGGGAAGACGGGGGCATTGTCGTTGACATCTAGGACCGTCACCTGGATGTGGACGGGGGTTCGCTGAGGGGGTATGCCACGATCAACGGCATAGGCTGTGAGCTCGTAGAATGGCACGCTCTCACGGTCCAAACGTCGAACAGATCGGACTACACCGGATGTAGGTTCGATGGTAAAGTCCCCATCCCCATCCTCGCCATTTTGAAAGGTGTACTGAACACGACCATTGGTGTGCGCGTCACGGTCAGTGGCTGAGATTTGGAGGACACTGGTGAAGGGAGGGGCGTCTTCACTCACTGTTCCCTGGTATCTTGTGCTGAGGAACTGAGGTGCATTGTCATTCACATCATTCACGTTCACCTCCACATATGTTGTGTCTGCTTTCTGCGGGATACCGTTGTCTTTAGCTGTGATAGCCAGAGTGTAGGTCATCTGGTCCTCATAGTCGAGCTCTGCCTGGAGCGTTATCGCTCCTGTGCCGGTGTCAATGCGGAATTGTGGGATATTGTCCTCGAGAAAGTATGTGATTCGAGCGTTTTCGCCTACATCATCATCTGTGGCACTGATTACAACTACGGTGCTTCCAGGTGGTCGGTCCTCGTTCACACTAACAGAGTAGTGGGCACTCTGGAAAACAGGCCGATGTGTGTTGGCGTCAGTGATGTTAATGTGCACCTGACAGGTGTCGTGGAGTGTGCGGTCTGAGGCAGCGACGGTTAGAACGTAACGGCGCTCCTGTTTGTAGTCCAATGGGAGAGCTAAAGAAAGAAGTCCAGACCCGCCTGCTGTGCTGATGGCAAAGCGGTTTCTGGTGTTTCCCCCTGTTATCTGATAGGTTACAGCACTGTTGACATCACGGTCCACAGCCGTCACAGTCGCTACACTGGTACCAACAGACGCATCCTCATTCAGGCGAGAATAGTACTCCTTTTGGATGAACTCGGGCCGGTTGTCATTAACATCCATCACTGTTATTGTTACACTTGCTGTAGCAGATAGAGGAGGCATGCCATAATCCCTGGCCTCCACACCAAAGAAATAGTGCTCCACAGACTCTCGGTCAAGAATGGTGCGCACAGTGACCCAGCCTGTTGCCGAATTAATAACGAAGGGTGTGTCAGAGCTGGTGCCAGTTAACCTGTACTCCAGACGGGCATTATCAGCAGAATCAGTGTCAATGGCCTGAATGTGGAGGATGGAGCTACCAACTGGGGCGCTCTCCAGCACAGAAGCCTGGAAAGGTGTGGAGACAAAGATTGGTGGGTTGTCGTTTACATCCGTCACCTGAACACTGACAATACCGGTGTTGTTGGAGAGAGGTGGTCGGCCATTGTCCTGGGCACGAACACGGAGAGTATACTCCCGTTCTGACTCATAGTCCAGTGGTGCTACAACATGGATCTCCCCAGTTACACTGTCGATGGAAAACTGTCCACGGCTGTTGCCACTGATGATATTGTAGTGAACAGCAGCGTTACTGTCCTTGTCAATGTCAGTGGCGCTCACACGGAGGATCTCAGTGTGGGCCCGAACATCCTCTTTCACTGCTACCACATAGCGCTTTTCGCTGAATTGTGGCACATTGTCATTTTCATCCAGAACAGTGATAAACACTTTAACAGTAGAAGAGCGTGGCCCCGGTTCCTTCCCCTGGTCAGTGGCCTCCACCAGTAGAGTGTAGTGCTCGTTGGTTTCCCGGTCCACTGCTCCGCGGGTTGTAATGAGGCCAGAGCGGGGGTCAATCTCAAACGCCGACCGGGCTATTGTAACCTTATCACCGATAAAGCGATACCGGATATTGGCATTGGATGGGGAGTCTAAGTCTGTCGCTCTCAGCTGTAAAATGGGATACCCCTCCTCTACGTTCTCCCTGATCGTCTCCCTGTATTCTGTTTGCTCAAAAATAGGAGAGTGATCATTGCGGTCTGAAACTGTAATGGCCACCATTGTGGTGCCGGAGAGCCGAGAGGCGCTGTTATCCGTCCCTGTGACTCGGAAGTAATGCAAGTCCATGTGTTCTCTGTCTAGAATCTGAGTGGTGGTGATGAGCCCTGTGTCTGGGTGGATGTGGAAGTAGTCAGATGATCGACTGTTCATCAGCGGGGCCATGGAGTAGCTGACCCTGCCTGAATCTCCCGCATCTGGGTCTGAGGCGGACATGATAATGACTGAAGTACCGGCTGGTTGATTTTCAGCTACTTGCACTTGGAAGTTATACTGGGAGAAATGGGGATGTTTGTTTGCTGCACGCCGAGAGCGGGGCCAGGGCATCAACATCTTCCTCCCCTTTTCCCCCTGTGAGATATCATCATCTGCTAATATTATCAGTCGTTCCAGGCTCCTCTCTCCCCTTGTACTGCGCCTCTCCTCCTTCCCTTCTACCCCCCTTTCACCCCACTCTCCAACCTCGTGGCTCTCATCTGCCTGTCTCTCGTTCTTCCCCTTTTTGCTCTCTGGCTGTGTGATGGTGGTGGTGCTACTGCCCCTATCCTGACCCTTCTCCCTCTCAGCCTCTCTCTCTTCTGCCCGGCTTGCCTTTGTTATTGCTTTTTCCCTCTCCCACTCCTCCTTCTCTTGCTCATTTCCCCCTGGTTCTCTGCCTCCCATTAGCCGCGCCTCTCTCTTGCCCTCCCCCACCTGTAATTTTCCTTCCCCAACAGCAACAGCAGCAGACCCCTCAAAACCCTCTCCCTCCCTCTCTGCATGTCTCTCCCTCTCTGCTTCGGCACCCATCTGCCGCCTATCTGACTGTCTCACACCTTGAGGCTCTAATGACACTTGCTTACCGGATTTTAATTGCATATGTGCATGCTCCCTTTGCTTGGTGGCTGAACAGTCGGTGGAAATGCTGTCAGCACAGCCTGCATTGACCATCTCTAGTAATGCTGTCTCCCACAGGTCTTGTTGCTGTGTCTGATCATGCCACTGAGATTGTTCTATTTCAGATTCATGATTCAATCCATTTATGTCCTTGCTTTGCTCATCTTCGTTGTTGTTATTAATGTTGCTGTTGAATGTGCTCCATAAAAACACAGGCTGGGAGTCTGGGGAAACTGTCCGTGGTGCTGAAATCACGTCCTTTAGAGAGGGTAGGTATATCAAACGTGTGGAGTCATCCTGCCGTGTGGTCAGGTTCATTTTCGAGAAAAACGAGAGGTGTTCTGCTGTGGTGTCATCGGGCTGAGCGAGAATACGTGGTGTGACTGCTGCTGCAAAGCGAGACGTGGGAGATATAACGGGAAACTTCGCAGGTGAGAAAAAGCCTGAGTCACCGGCAGACTCTGTCTCTGAACTTGCATTTACTTTTTCTGCAGATAGCCGTTTGGATAGTTTGACACTTTCTGCATAATCGCCTGTTTGTGTTTCAGGGAGGATATTCATTATCGGGCCAGCATATGTTGATACAATATCAGCAATACCGCTCTTATTGGATGGAAAACGTTGATCCTGCGTCTCTGTGGGGGAACATTGGATGGGGAGATTCCTCTGAGCTACGACTCCCTGTGGGACCATAAACCCGGCTAAATATCCACCCCCCATTTCTTTTCTGTCCAAACAACCGAAGCAACCACCGGGAACCTCCCCGATCTCTCCCCGTGTTTGCCTGATCTGCCCTCTGGTTGCCGTTGCTGATTTCCCCTGCGGAAGCTCATTACCAGTCTTACATAGGCGCGTCAGAAACGGAAAAGCCAAATCATTATCCGGATAATTAGATAAATTAATATATTTGTAGCCTAGTTGTACCCCTCCCTCTCGTCCATATTTTCCCTCCCTCTTCTTATCTATGTTTCTGGCGTGGTAACAAGCTACCTTTGCCTCATGAATAGGGGACCCACAACTATCGAGGTACACCAAGGTACTGGGGTTAATCACTACCGGTGCGCAACATCTGTACGTTTCCTCCCCCTCCTCCTCATCTCCCCCACTCATCGTCCCCCTGTCTTTCTCCCTGCACGTAAGGCACCTAGTCAAACGGCTATCATCGCCCCCCTCTGTGCTGCTGCTGGGATCGATAACATTGTGCCTTCCAAAATGAGAACAATTACCAGCCCTCCTGTCCACGCTGGCAGAGCCCCAATAAGCATCCCGAGCTGTGTTTTGTTTGCTCCTCCTGTAAACTGGATGCATTGGATCTGTGTGGCCGGTTGTAAAATGACACATGTATTCCAATGTGGATCCCTGGATACAGTCTGAATTGATGGTGAAACGGGGATGAATTTTATAGGTGTTTTTTGAAGCCTCGCTGTGTGCTGAATTGTATCCAGAAAGAGGATGAATGCAACAAGAGCAACCGGTTGGCAAGTGGCCAAGTGTGGGGATGTTTGCCGGGGAGAGGGCTTTTTTGCCAGGGCTTGACCAGCAGAGATGCCCAGGTGTCAGGGAGCAGCATGTGGCAAAGACTATCCTCACCTCACGAGCCCTCTCCCACACCTCTCCCCCTCTCCTCTTTACACTTCCGGGTGCCCCGTACAGGCCAGAGGCGTGCACAAAGGCTCCGGCGGCACCACGTTTGGCGAGGTGTGGCCTTGACGCCGGCCACCGTTGCGCGCACGCTCTAGTCCTTTGTACTGCCCGTTTTTTGCCGTTTTGAACCGGCGAGGAGGTGAAAGCAGGTGAAGCTGGAGAAGAAACAACGCCCTTCCTCCTCATCCTCCCTCTCTCCACTCCCTCTCCTGCGCCGACGCCATCAGAGCTCGACCTGTTCCTAATACCTGGGGGGAGAGGAGGAGGAGGTGATGAAAACGTCCCGACTCCTTTCAGTCCCTCCTTCCGTGTCCCCCTCGCCCCATCCTGGGTATATCCTCCCAGCGTCCCCACTCTACAGCATCCCTCAGTATGTATCCGCTCTACAGTCCACCTGCTGGGGCGTAGATTCCAGCTGCCCCTCAGCGACTCCCCTGCTTCCTCGCGCTGCTGCTTCTGTTGCTGCCGGCTCACTTTACCGGCGTCTCGGTGAGAGAGGCCCGGGGTCCACCGGTTGGAAGCCCCTCCTGTGCTCACCGTCTCCGGGGTGAGGGCAAACAAAGGGCCGAGGAGAAGCAGGTGGAGTGCCAGAGACGAGAGCAGGAGCGGGGTGAAGCCCGGTAGCAGTGCAGCCATTTAGTCTCTTCCTTTCTCTGTCTCTCCGTCCTTTCTCCCTCTTCCACCTCTGCCTATTCTCTCTCTCGTCCTCCCTCGAGTGCGACTTCCCTTCTCCCCGTTACTTCTCTCTCTCCCTCGTTCCCTTCAGGACCGCCGGCACCGCCCGACACCTTCCCCCAGGCTCCCCCGTCTCTCCGTCGGCCTGGAGAGTTGGCATCTACACGCTGTGGTCCGTGGAGCTGGAGGTCTGAGCGTTAGGAGCGGCGCGGCAGCAGCATCTCTCCTCCCGTTCATTCACATCCAACATGGCTTACACACTCTCACACTGAATGACTGACTAGCTCACACACACACACTCCCCTCCTGAGTGTGTGTACGAATGTGTGTGCGCGCTCTAGCAGTTTCGGCACAGCCCGGTGGTAGGCTACTATCCATCCATCCATACACACACAATCAGACTCTCCTCCTCTCTCCCTTTTCCGCCCCTCCCCCTATTGCTTGCAACTCTCTCTCTCTCTCCTAATGGTTGGCTCCGGTGCGCTGTTACACAGCACCCGGGGCGGCAGCCATATCCACAACTGGAATAGGACGGGGGGATAACCTGTATCTTACACAACTACACCGTCATCATCTGAAGAATAACCGTCTTCAAAATACAGCCCTGAAGGTGTGACACCCTTTACAGGGGTTATACCGACAAACCCCTCAATGATTCACATTCACACATGGGTCCAAAAAATTAGAATGTGATGTTTCCAAACACAAACAAATGCCACAAGGTTTGGGAATAGCAGACCAATAATGCAAGTTTACCAAAATGTCAAAAATAACATCGTTTATCTTGATAAAGCATGTGTCTATTTTACTCGATTTTATTAAAAAAGCTTTGGTTTGGGCATGTCACGATCAATAAGGGCAGATGTTCATGTTAAATGATATCATCCTCATTTTAACTGCACAGTGTATTCCGGTCCAGTGATGTAAACTCTGAAGTCAGGTTATAAGTGACGTCATCTCCAGTATGAACACCGATGAGTAATTTTCACACACACACACACACACACGCACGCACACACACACACACACACACACACACACACACACACACACACACACACACACACACACACACACACACACACACACACACACACACACACAAAGCTTTCTGTTGAAGGATAATATGTTTTGTTTTATAGGATATAACAGTCCAGGGATTCATATATCTACTGGAAGCCACATTTATTTTTTTAATGTGATTTATATCAGTGGTAAAGTCACATGAGCACAATCCAGCAATCATTCCAATTTAATACTAATTTGCTCATGGCTAAATGGGCAGATCCATTTCCTGATACTTGTTGGAAAAAAAAGAAATCACATTATGCCAATATGTGGGCACATTTCCTGCAACATTCACCCACAATCTTCCCATTCAATACCAAAGCCTAATGCCGGATGAGTGGTGTATAGTTTTTCCAATGACACGGATGGAATTGAATATGATTTATTGGGAGGAGATACACAAGGCGTGTCAGTTGGGGAAGCGAATCTAAGGGTCAGTTAAACTGAGCCTCAGCCCTGCATGGCCAAGCATGGGCATGAATCCTGATATCCCTCTTTATTCTTGCTTTCCCTGAGGTATTGTGTTTCTCTCTTATGTTCTGTGTTTTTTAACTCTCAATTCACATTTCTAAGGTATTGCCCAAATAATACAAATCCCACAATAATTAGGAACAGGCTTCAATTTCAGTCACGCAGGTGTGAGGTCATGTGAAGAGATTATTGATCTAGGTTGTGTATCGTTTTACAATAGTTTTTACTCAGCCATATTGTCTTTGACAATGGTATTTTGCATAAAATAAATATAAATAACAATGTTGCATTGTCCTCACTTATATTATTGTTATTATAATAGTACATTATTCATATTACCGGTTATTTAAATGTTAGTTGCTGTAAACTTTAAATGTCCTTGTGCCATATTGCTGCTGGAACAGAAACATGGAAAACATATTGTGTTGTCAAGGACAACCAAGTTGAGATATAAACAACACTTTCTAGTCAAAATAAATGGAGGACTAAATGTTGTGAATGATAGTTTTAACAATACAGTGGTAAAACAGTTTGGTTCATGTTCGTGTGCTTGGACTCCTGCCTGGTGGAGGCTTGGAGCACAGCCACAGCAATATGGTTCTCCAAAATGCATATCCTCCTTTTCCAAATAGGATTTGAATGCACAAAAGAGAAAGTGCTCTCCCTCCCTTCCCTCTTTGGGTGTCTGCAGCCTCCCTCCAGCCTCATTCTCTGTCACCACAGTTTGCTGCCGTTTTTCAATCCTTGCTTCGACACTCAGTCAGTCAGTGTGATTACTGTGTGAATGTAGGTTATTGTGGCGCAGGCTGTCGGCGTTAACAGGATTTGAAATGGGTGCGTGTCGGGGGGAGCATGAGGACGTCTAGACAACTTGTGACTAGCGGCGTGTTAAGCAGTGTGACAGGTATTACTTATATGACCCATTCAGTAATGATATTTGATGTAATTATACCTCTTTACAACCAGCTTTCTTTTCTTCGCCATCATTCAGAGGGGTCAGAGGTCAAAGTGACCCCCTGGAGCTGTCAGGCACTTCATTCGGTGTAAAAGCTGGGATTCCTCTGTGAATCGGGGTCTGTCTACTTGATGCTCTCCCCCCGAAATCTCTGAAATTGAAATGGTTTACTGTTACAATGCTCCTTGCTGGGAAATGAACTTTCTCAGGCTATTATCTTTTCAATTTCAGCACATTTACCAGGAGTTAAATCTTATTTTTTTATAACATGAGAATAAGAACTGCAGGATACCTAATATGTCCACTGAAATGAAATAAGTAAACTTTCATTTGGGAAACCATTGTTTTAACCTACATTTTGTTTGTGAAGAAAATGCTCTTCAGTTTTTTTCCATGGCATGACAGCTAACATGTTTATAAGAAGGCAAAAAAGGGTACAATTTACAATGTGCAAAGTGGTCAAATAACCTACTTTTCAAACACTAAAGATAGTAAACATAACAGAAGGGAATTTAGAGCTGGCAGAAGGGATTACGCAGCATATTTCACATGCTAAATATTTCTACTCCTCATAGCTGAATATGAAAAGTAGTTTAATCCTTGTATGCCCTTGAAAGTCTCTGATATATTAATAGCCTTGGGTCTATCAGGGCAAGTAGAATCCAGACAGCAGTGAATCCGTTGGGGGGGAAGTGTCCATCAAGAAGCAATTCTGAATCCAATTCTGGAAACTGGAGGGTTAATTACACCAAATAGGAACTGTAATAATATTAGAATAAGAAAACCTGAAGAGTCTCTGTATTCATTTAGAAACGTGTTGAGATATTTGGCTCAGATTGTCCCCCCCCAAGGATATGAATATAATTTGCAATTTTAAAGATTGGTGATTGTTCTAGAAAATCAGCATGGGCTGGAACATTGCATTATTGATTGATAGTAAAACCCCAATGAAGAGAAATGATGGAATAACCAGAACATACAGTAAACATTGAAGTCGATTGAATTGCCTTGAATGCAAATAAAAAAACATCTCTGCATCTACAAAGGGGATATTCCAGTTCAAGTTCCTTCAATATTCGTAAGGTATTTATTTTTCTCTCTTTTTACCCTCCGTCTGAAACCAGAGCCCAGTCTGCTCTGATTGGTTAGCAGGCCGTCTCTGTTGTGATTGGTAAACCGCATAGAGATGTCCCGCCCCTTAACCTCACGTACAATGTGTTGGAGCACTAACCAATAGAGGCACGAGTGTTAAGTGGTGATGTACTACACTAAAGGGAAAACCCATAGAAAGCACAATAGGTCCTACCAAGAATACATCACAGACCATCAAACCTTATAGAATCCACATGTCACCCTTGAAAACTCTTCAATAAAAAGCGCAGGCTTGCATAGAATAAATATTAGACTTCTGATTATAAATTCTTGTTTTTGTTGTAATAATACCAGGATAAAATAATGCAACAACCATAATGTAACTGTCTTATGTCCACCTTTAATTTCATTCTGAGGTCGGATGAATTAGGCCGAGTATGAAGGCTAATAGACAAAGTGTTGAGTGACAGCAATGAGGGAGTGCTGTGCCACTTAAAGCTATTTATAATGGATCAGAGGGGCTGGACGGACTATAAACACTAAACTAAACTGACTGACAGACAGTTACTACAGCACCCTGTGGGCTCTGACATCAGAGGGAAAGAGAGAGGATGATGGGAGGAGAGTATGAGAGGATGATGGACTGGGGAAATAGGGTGAGTGATGAGTGACGAGGAGCGGAGAGATGGACGGGGGAAGAAATTGGAAATGAGTTAAGCTGCTGTAAAAGATGAAACTTGAAAGTGTGTTTTTTTTTCTGGGGGCTGTAGAAGTTAACTTCCTGTCTCTGAGAAATGTTGAAGTTTTCTTCACATGAAGCTGGAGGTTGAAGTGCAAGAAGTAAAGAAAAACTGTTTTAAAGTGCATTATAAACATACGGTTAATAAAACAATAGGACACATTGAATTATAAGAAATATTTGTATGGTGGTTAAATTAAAAACGGAATATTATTCATTACTTGCTTTGAGCATACTGCAGGAAAGAATACATTGACCCGCACTCAAAAATGTCATAACCTTTTGCATGCTCGACCCCCGAGTGATACAACATTACTGGAAATGTCACAAGGTGCCTGCCGGGTCACTTTTATTCAGAACGTCAACACCAGTGCCTGCAAACAAAGAACATTAAACTAAAGAAGGAAACATCACAGATGAAATCATTCAGACAAGAAACGGGTATTTACTTCAGGTGGCCGAAACTAATGCTTTATCAACAAACACTGATTCTTAATGTGTGCAGTCAATCCATGAACAGCAGTCAACCAAGGCATCAGCACAAACAAACCATCTCATTCAGGTAATTGCATTAGGATATTTAATTATCTAATTCCAAGCTATCAATCTCCCATTTACAGATTGAAACCTTGACAGGTGTACATGTAGTCCAGACCAAATGTAACCACAAGCCTTGATGAGTGAGGGTGGCTTTGAAGCTTTAGGCCTATTTCACAGCACCACTACCCAGTGACACAGGCTGAGGCAATGTCGGCCAGTCCCTTGCATAACAGCAAAAGAAAAACACCACCCTCAAAGTATTGTGACACTGTTACAGATTAAAATGTTCCCAATCCAATTACTGTGAGACAACTCGGGTATTTCTTTTGTTTACTGCTGTGGACTGTTTTCTCGGAAAAGGGAGTTATAGCAGAGGGTTATGCTCTCTATTCTTAGTTTAATTTCTGGTTTGTAAATGGAAATGTGTTCTATCTGTCCCTTCTGCAAATAACAACCTGTATCATTTTTACATGTCAGTGCAAAGTGGACACACTGACATGTCAAAATCATCCCCTGATATTCAAATTGATCTTTTGGATATAATGAGAAAAAGTTCTGCCATTATTTTAAATTGTAGCCTCTGCTGGAAATATCCCAAAGAGATGTCACGCAGTCTTTTAGGTTTAATCCCCAAAATAAACAAGACAAATCAAGCAAACAATGCATGGCACTAGGTATGAGCCTATTGTATACAGTTTACGGTATAGGTAACTGCTCTATTGATAGTGTAAATTGAGTTCAGGCCCACGGACAGCTACCTGCTACAAATACCTTTCAAATTTAATACTTCCTCAATTGTATTAGGCTATATGCTTTCAATGCACGGAATCAGTGAAATAATAATCAATTATATTCCTGCTTTGCAAAACAATTACAAAAGACAATAATAACCAAGGTAAATCAAGATAAACACCAACAAAAGCTGCTGTTACAGTCATTTCAGTATGAGGCCCAATCCCAAACCACTCCCTCGACCCTACCCCTCCGTGACGGAGTGAACTTCGTTTGTAGCCACACTCGCAGCTCAACGAGGCTCCCTCCTGTCAGATGGAGGGAGTAAATACAGCAGCAAGCTTTGAGACGGCCTCCCCTCTCTCCGGCAGAAACAGGACATGCCGTAACTATATATAACAACGATTTCAAATCCGCATCTAAAAAGTTTAAATGAATAACTCAAATAAAACTACTAACATATTTCATTGTGTTTCAAAGCTCTTTTAGTTTTAAACCTGATGTTTATAAGCTTCTTAGTTTTTGTAACGGTGTGTAAATATACACAACTTTATAATAAAATGCACACATTTACCTTTTTCTAGACTAAACACAGGTATGATCCTAAGTTAAAAACATACGAGGTATCATGAGGTTGTTAACATTGCAGTTTATCAGTGGATGTTTGCTGGAACTACTTGTTAACAGCTTGTTTCCTGACGGAACACACACACACACGACGTCTTTCTCGCAGCCGCCCTGGGGTTGCCCTGTTCCTGGTACCTCAACCGTCCCTGGGGGCCGTCTTCTCAGCAGCCGTCCCTGGGGGTTGCCCTGTCCTGGTACTCCAACGTCCTGGGGGCCGTCTTCTCAAGCCGACCCTTGGGGGTGCCCCTGTCCTGTACCTAACCGTCCTGGGGGCGTCTTCTACAGCAGCCGCCTGGTGGGGTTGCCTGTCCTGTACCTCAACCGTTCCTGGGGCCGTCCTCTTCTCATCAGCCGCCCGGAGGGTTGCCGTGTCCTGTGTCAACCGTGCCTGGGGACCGTCTTCTCGTCAGACGCCCTGGGGGTTGCCCTGTCCCGTATCCCAACCGTTCCTGGGGGCCCGTCTTCTCGTCAGGCCGGATCTGCTCTGGGACCGCCTTGGACCCGACCAACAGTCACCCCTGAGTGCTGCCCTCGTTCCGACCACAGCTACCCTGGGGATTTGCCCTGTCCTGTGCCCAACCGTCTTTTGGGCCGCCTCGTCCGCAGTTGCGTTGGGAGTTGCCTTGTCCTGTACCACAACCGTCCTTGGGGGCGTCTTCTCAGCAGCGCGCCCTGGGGTTTGCCTGTCCTGTACCTCAACCGTCCCTGGGGGCCGTCTTCTCAGAAAAGCCGCCCCCTGGGGGGTTGCCTGTCCTGTAACCTCAACCGGGTCCTGGGCCGTCTTCTCAGCAGCCCGCCCTGGGGGTGCCCTGTCCTGTACCCTCAACCCGTCCTGGGGGCCGCTTCTCAGCAGCCGCCCCGTGGGGGTTGCCCTGTCCTGTACCTCAACCGTTACTGGGGGGCCGTCTTCTCATCAGCCCCCGGAGGTTGCTCGTGCCCTGTGTCCCAACCGTCCTGGGGACCGTCTTCTCCGTCAGCCGCCCTGGGGGTTGCCCTGTCCCGTATCCCAACCCGTGTCCTGGGGCCGTCTTCTCGTCAGCCGGATCTGCTCTGGGACCTGCTTGGACCCGACCACAGTCACCCTGAGTGCCTGCCAGTTCCCCGACCCACAGCTACCGCTGGGATTTGTCCTGGTCCCTGTAAACACCGTCTTTTGGGACCGCTCGTCCGCAGTTGCGTTGGGAGTTGCCTTGTCCTGTACCACACCGTCCTTGGGGCGTCTTCTCAGACCAGTCGCCGCTGCGGTTGCCCTGTCTGTACCTCAACCGTCCTGGAGGGCCGTCTTCTCAGCAGACCGCCCTGGTGGGTTGCACTGTCCTGTTACCTCAACCGTCCGGGGGCCGTCTTCTCAGCGCAGCCGCCCTGGGTGGTTGCCTGTCCTGTACCTCAACCGTCCTGGGGCCGCTTCCAGCAGCCGACCTGGGGGTTGCCTCCCTGTCCTGTACCTCAACCGTCCTGGGGGCCGTATTCTCTCAGCCGCCCCGGAGGTTGCCGTGTCCCTGTGTCCAAACCGTCCTGGGGACCGTCCTTCGTCGTCAGCGCCCTGGGGGTTGCCCTGTCCCGTATCCCGAAGCGTCCTGGGGGCCGTCTTCTCGTCAGCACGCCCTGGGGTTACCTGTCCTGTACCTCAACCGCCCTTGTGTCGCGCTTGTGAGGTTGCCGTGTCCTGTATGCCCCAACCGTCCTGGGGGCGTCTTCTCAGCAGGACGCCCTGGGGTGTGCCCTGTCCTCTGTATACCAAACGTCCTGGGGGCCGTGCCGTCTCATACACCGCCCTGGGGGTTGCCCTGTCCTGTACCTTCAACCGTCCTGGGGGCCGTCTTCTCATCAGCGCCCCGAGGTTGCGTGTCCTGTGTCCCAACGCGTCCTGGGGACCCGTCTTCTCGTCAGCCGCCCTGGGGGTTGCCTGTCCCGCGTATATCACAACCTGTCTTGTTGGGTCGTCTTCTCGTCAGCGCCTTGGGTTACCCTGTCCCTGTACCTCACCGTCCTTGGGGTCGCCTTGGAGGTTGCCGTGCCTGTATCCCAACCGTCCTGGGGGGCGTCTTTCTCAGCAGACGCCCTGGGGTGTGCCCTGTCCTGTATCCCAACCGTCCTGGGGCCGTCCTCTCATCACAACGGCCCTGGAGTTGCCGTGGTCCGTTATACCAACGTCGCTGGGGGCCGTCTCTCATCAGCCGCCCCTGGGGGTTGCCCTGTCCTGTAATCTTTGACCCCGGCCTTGGTACCGACGACCCTGTCGTCGGGTCTTGACCCCGGCCTTGTACCGACGACCACGGCTTGACCCCGGCCTTGGTACCGCGACCCCCGGACATGACCTCGGGTTTCGTACCGGAGGACCCCTCGATCCCGACGATCGGACCTGGACGCTGAGGAAAGAGAATACTCGGAAACCTCCTGTCCTCTTGTGCTCTTGTCGAGGACCTGTCCTCAGTCCTTTACCCCTTCTTCGTCCCCAACTGAGGTCTGCCTTGTGTGGCTCTGCATACGCACAGTCCAACCCGTATACTCTCCCGCCCCCGATCGTACGGACCTCGATCGTCCGACCCTTAAGTGTACAGACCTCCTTCAGGTATAGGTCTCGGTCCATTCTTGAAGTGTTGGTACAAAGAGACAACGGTTGGCCAGACGCGGAGGCGTAGAGGGTCTCACCGGAAGAAGACGGATTTTGTGACCCTGCCGAGGGAAGGTGGTAGTATCGAGTTTCGGTTTAATTTTCCATTTTACAACATTAAGGTGGAGTTATACCTAGTAGACGACCGCAGGTAAAGAACCAAACCAAAGGAAGACCAGTCGCCTACTCGTTTTGTCCGTCCTGGGGTTTGGCGTCTAAAGTTGTCTTTATCGGAAATAAATTTCCGTTTTTTATCCTTGTTTGTTTTGAGAAAGGGCACTTATCAGTTCTTTGTGTTCCTTGGTTGTTACTGTCTGTCTTTTTTGTCTTGAATTTATTGTGTGTTCTCTGATTAGTTCCTTGTTCTCTGTCCACTCCTCCCTCCTCTTTGTGTTCCCGTGTTCCGCTTGTGTTAGCCCATTAGTCTGTTCTTGTGCCTGTCTTTCGTTGTCGTTGCTGTCCCCCACTTGTGAATAGTTTTATTTTGTCCTTTGGTTTTCTGTCTTTTCGTGTTTCTGTTTTGTTTTTGTCTGTCCTAGGAACTGTCCGGAGAAGTTTAAATTTGTGACCTAGTCCGGTATGAAAAGAGTTAAGAACTTTATTCCCTTCTTCTATACACAATAAATACCCAGATTACTGTCTATACAACGCGAAGATGACCACTGTATGTACGAAATTACAAGTTGTACAAAGAGGTCCCGGGTAAGGGTTTGGCGGGGGATTGTGGGATGGGGAGGCAAACGCGCAAGTGCGCCTCCCGGCGTATAACCTCCCGACAGGTTTCGTTGCTCACACCTCACCACCACCTCCCCCTCACCCGATAGTTCGGAGGTTTTGTCGCTCAGACGTGGCCACGACTGAACTCTGGCCCAGAGAATGACATGGACTNGTCCTCGGCAGTAAGTCGGACCCATTTCCGGTGAGGGTTGGCCTCCGCCAGGGCTGCGCTTTGTCACCAATCCTGTTTGTAATATACATGGATCGGATTTCGAGGCGTAGTCGTGGGGGAGGGGGTCTGCAGTTCGGTGGACTAAGGATTGCACCACTGCTTTTTGCAGATGATGTGGTTCTAATGGCTTCCTCGGTCTGCGACCTTCAGCACTCACTGGATCGGTACGCAGCTGGGTGCGAAGCAGTTTGGATGAGGATCAGCACCTCCAAATCTGAGGCCATGGTTCTCAGCAGGAAACCGATGGACTGTCCACTCCAAGTAGGGAATGAGTCCTTACCCCAAGTGAAGGAGTTGAAGTATCTCGGGGTCTTGTTCTCGAGTGAGGGAACAATGGAGCGTGAGATGGGCCGGAGAATCGGAGCAGCGGGAGCGGTACTGCAGTCGCTTTACCGCACCGTTGTGACGAAAAGGAAGCTGAGCCAGAAGGCAAAGCTCTCTGTCTACCGGGCCATTTTCGTTCCTACCCTCACCTATGGTCATGAAGGATGGGTCATGACCGAAAGAACGAGATCGCGGATACAAGCGTTCGAGATGGGTTTTCTCCGCAGGGTGGCTGGTGTCTCCCTTAGGGATAAGGTGAGAAGTTCGGTCATCCGGGAGGGACTCGGAGTTGAACCGCTCCTCCTTCGCGTCGAAAGGAGCCAGTTGAGGTGGTTCGGGCACCTAGTTAGGATGCCACCTGGGCGCCTCCCTAGGGAGGTGTTCCAGGCATGTCCAGCTGGGAAGAGACCAAGGGGTAGACCTAGGACCAGGTGGAGGGATTATATCTGTTCGCTGGCCTGGGAGCGCCTTGGGATCCCCCAGTCAGAGCTGGTTGATGTGGCCAGGGAAAGGAACGTTTGGGGCTCTCTGCTGGAACTGCTACCCCTGCGACTTGACCACGGATAAGCAGGAGAAGATGGATGGATGGATTAAATTATGCCTTAAACCTTAACTCCATTGCTGCTTGTTAGCTGCCTGTGTTTCGTCATCAGTACAGTAACTAACATTGGAATAATTTCAAACCGTCTTACTTCAGAACGATAATGTGTAACCCTGCAATAAAGACGTGATAAACTACCACTATAACCGTTATTGATTTAGTAAACTTCATTTAGCAAACACCTCAAAGGTAATTGTGCTGACAAGTCCTTTGTGTAATTCTTTATTGGTGACTTTGCTTCAAAGAAGGCAAGGAAGGTCAGACTGTAGAGGGCAGTTTGGGAGTTGAACTTATGGCGCATTTCCATTGCAGGGCCTCGCACGGCTTAGTACAGTATAGTTAGGCCTTGGTAGGCCTGGCTCACTTTATGCTGTGTTTCCATTACAGTTTATGGACTGGCGCAGTAACTATAGTAACACAGTGTAAGCGGAGCCGTGACGTCATCTTCAATGAGAACCACAGAAAAACAACATCAGCCGTTAGCTGTTAGCCCTCAGAGCTCACAGCTCCTCATATCTGTTCAGAAACTGGACAAAAGTTAAACAAGTACAAACATTACATTACATTGCATTTAGCTGACGCTTTTATCCAAAGCGACTTACAATAAGTGTGTTCGACCAACAAAATACAAACTTGAAGAAAACAGAATCATATAAGTACATCAGGTTTCATAGAGCTAAAACATTTCAAATGCTACTCGACTGGCTTTAGATAAGCCAGTCCTTTATTAGTATATAATTGCTTTGTTAATAACCACAGACTGTCTGTGTCATGGCGAATACAGTCGCTAGTTTATTTATGTCTGTATAGGCCGTTGTTGTCACGATCTGTCTGTGTTGTGTTTTGTCTTGTCTAGATCCGTTGGGGTTCCCGCCGACTGCTCTCCTGCCGGGGGTCCTGCCAACCCTATGTCCTGTCCCGTTGGGGGTCCCGCTGACTACTCTTCTGCCGGGGGTCCTGCTAACCCTATGTCCCGTGCCGTTGGAGGCCCCGCCGACGATTCTTCTGCCGGGGGCCCTGCCAACCCTATGTCCTGTGCCGTTGGAGGTCCCGCCGACTAATCTCCTGCTGGGGGTCCTGCCAATCCTATGTCCTGTCCCGTTGGGGGTCCCGCCGACTACTCTTCTGCCGGGGGTCCTGCTAACCCTATGTCCCGTGCCGTTGGAGGCCCCGCCGACGATTCTTCTGCCGGGGGTCCTGCCAACCCTATGTCCTGTGCCGTTGGAGGTTCCGCTGAGGGTCCTGCCAGCTCCATGTCCTATCCTGTTGGGGGTCCCGGCGACTACTCTTCTGCCGGGGGTCCTGCCAACCCTATGTCCTGTTCCGTTGGAGGTCCCGCTGGGAGTCCTGCCAATCCCATGTCTTGTTCCGTTGGAGGTCCCGCCGTCACCTGTCTCGCCGGGGGTCCTGCCAACTCCTGGTCCTCTTCCGTGGGGGATCCTGCCGAAGCCTGTCCCACCGGCTCTGGTTCCTCTCCGTCGACCCCGGGTCCTGCCCGGCCTCCAGAGCTGTCCCGTCAGCGCCTTCCTGCCTGTCCTCCGGAGTTGTTCTGTCGCCGCCTGCTTCGCCTTCGAGCCCGGCCCCCTGAGTGCCGTGGTCTTCGCCCTCGAGCCCGGCCCCCTGACTTTCCCGGCCGCGGTCCTCGCCCTCGGGTCTGGCCCCCTGACTCTTCCAGCTGCTGCCTTCGCCCTCATGCCCGGCCCCCTGAGTTCGCCCGCTGTGGCCTTCGCCCCTTCTTGGACTCTGCCTTGCCCCCGGCCCGTCCGCCCGAGACCCCCTCCATGGACTCTGCCTTGCCCCCGGGCCGTCCGCCCGAGACCCCCTCCATGGACTCTGCCTCGCCCCCGGGACGTCCGCCCAAGACCCCAACCATGGACTCTGCCTTGCCCCCAGGCCATCCGCCCGAGTCCCCCTTCTCGGCTTCTGCTTTGCCTCGGGATGTCCGTCCGATTAATTATGATTGACTGTTTAGTGGAGGGGTATCTTCAGGTTGACTACCAGGAGCTTTGAGGCGGTTGAATTTAATATGCTCTTCAAACATTTTAGCAATCAGTTTTTATTCGTATAGGATATGGTTTCATAACTTTTCTAACTTCCCTACATGCTGCTCTGTTCAGAAATGTGCAAAACAAACTAGAAATTAAGGGATGTTTACTGGAAAAATAAACTTTTCAGGTCAACGCAATTAATTTCATGATTGTGTGCAGCATGTAAAACCACTCTGTGGAGTCAGAAATGAGTAGACCTAATTCAAATGAGAATCTTATTCCCAGTTTAGCTGAGGTAAAGTGGGTCAGGAACAGCTGGATGTACTGCTGATCCACTCCGCTGCCGTCTGCTCTGCAATACATGAATAGCCGGTTTATACGTACACAAAAAATATATAGCATTGTTCGCTGAACAGGGAAACAATGCTGCTTCCATGTAGTTTTGACAGGCTTAAAATGATGTTTGGTCAACTCGAATGGCAATTCAGCTGCATCTGAAATAAATGTTTCTGATAGAAGTTGTTACATTTCAAAATATGCATATCAACTGTGTTCGAACAACACTGGTTTCTTGGTGCTTAAGCTGATGAAAATGTAGAGTGTTTGTTGACCATATAAAAAGCGGTTTGTAATAAATGTGCCAGTGTGTGGCTTATTGTAACCCAGTATTCATTTTAAATCAGAGGAGGTGGAGAACAGGATTAGATCTGCATTTTTAAAATTGCTCAGATTGGGGGAGCGCTACAACATTTATACAATTTCCTGTGTGTCATGCAAAAATATCTGTAATGCTGCTGTGAATTGGATTTTCAAAAGCCCCGCAGGGAATTATTCATTTAATCGCTCAACTGTGATGTTTTCTAGAATTTCATGTCGGGAACACTATGTTTGTTTGCATTTTGGATTTGATGAGAACGATCACATCGCTATGTTATTGGATTAAAAAAAAAAAAAAACCTTACATCTCACGCTCAAACTACAATTACAGCTCTGAAATCAGGTGGTGCATCTGTTGCTGGTGGTGTTTTAAAATGTGTAAAGGCTACAGTGTGTATATTAAGTGTTGAGTTTTTTTATTATCAATTGGTAAGCCCAACAGGGGACCAGATTTAGCGGATCTGTTTTTTTGTGTCCAAGTGAGCGTTTTGTGTGTGTGTGTTGTGTGCACGCCTGAGCAATGGGCTTGCCTCTGTGCTGTGATCGATAACCGTCTGACTCCTCGCGGGAAGTCTCCTCGTTGCTGCCTCGAGCCTCCAGGCAGGGGCCCTGGTGCTTTCTGTCGGTGTAGGTTTCCATGGGAACAGTCTGTGAAAGTGTTTGTGTGTTTGGGTGTGTGAGGTTGAGGGGGTACACTGAGACTGCTGGTGTGTGTGTGTGTGTGTGTGTGTGTGTGTGTGTGTGTGTGTGTGTGTGTGTGTGTGTGTGTGTGTGTGTGTGTGTGTGTGTGTGTGTGTGTGTGTGTGTGTGTGTGTGTGTAAAAAAGGTGACCACAGAGGTTGCAGGACACGACAAAACAGGAAAGCTAAAAAAGAATGAGTACACACAGACAAAGAAGAAGAAGGTCTTGAGTCGTCATTTCGGTTTCCCCCTAATTGCATGACACCCTCAGCCTCTTGCTTCTCTGTTGATCCACCCCACAGGGGGGACATGGAGGGGAGTGAGGCTGTGGAGGGGCCGGCCACAGGCTGTCTGTAACCTTGCTTCCTCCTCCCAACACCCCCCTCTCAAACCCAGGGAGATCCTGAACGGCAGGCCAGCAGGTGGCCGTTGGCCTGCTGCTCATCTGTCCAGCCTCAGTGATGCATATTCAACACAGGGCAAGGGTGATGGAGGCGGGACAGGGTGTGTGTGTGTGTGTGTGTGTGTGTGTGTGTGTGTGTGTGTGTGTGTGTGTGTGTGTGTGTGTGAGAGAGAGAGAGAGAGAGTCTGAGAGAGAGAGAGAGTGTGTGAGAGAGAGAGAGAGGCAGACACATCCTGCCATTCAGACAGTCAGTCAATGACAAAAGAGCCACTTGCAGGAAAAACCCCTCTCTCTAACACACACACACACACACACACACACACACACACACACACACACACACACACACACACACACACACACACACACGAACATAGAAGATGACATATGGCGGCAGCTGCCCGGCACGTGCCGTGATTGTGTGAATTAGAAGTAGCGTGGTGCGCGCACAAATAATGAGCCTGGCCTCTCCGCGAGGACGAGCCTCACACGATGATGAGGTGGAACCCTCCTGTAGAGTGGTTTCTCCTCCTGTGATCCATAACTGTTGATTTAACAGCTGGCTACTCATTTCATCATTAAAGTCTCCATCCTCAGCTCCTCTTCTCTCTCTTATTCACATTTAATTTAAATTGGCTCCCTTTAAGTCGTTTAATTCCTAGTCAGTTTGAACACCTTCAGGAGTTTGCTCTACAAGAGGGGATTAGGCTAGTAGATTCTTGTTTTTACATACGAGCCTCCCAATCCTTTTGTGATAGGTACCTTTTTCAAGTAAATCAACTCAACTCAGTCATCTAAAGACTTCCTGACACAGCAAATCTGTGTTTGTTTCTTCTGGTGACCTTTCACCATGGAGCAAGTAGTTAATAACTAAATAAAATAGTAGATTATAACTACATAATTTTGACTCAAATTCCACTAAGCCCTACTAGTTTTCAAACAAACCATCTCAACTTCTTAAGATGTACTCAATGTGTTGTATAGGGTCTACTTGGTTCCACTATTTGACATGTTGAGTGCACTTTGCATTTCCTTTTCATTCGCTAAACTTTATCTCAGAGCTTTTCAAAATAAACGTCCTGCTTTTTACAGGAATGGACCCTTTTACAGCAGTGTCTGGTCACAGCAGGTTTAAAGAATCACATTAATGAGGGCTCCATTACATGGAGAGTTCTGGCCAGCCATGTAAACCGCAGTTAAGTGTTTTTAAGGCCGGATAAAGACATCACCTCCGATGTTCTCCCTCAGGATCACAGACTGTCGGCAGACTGCTTGCGCACATCTGAGTCCTCTTTGGAACCATCTATAAATTCAATTGAATGATTCAAAACCTATTTTATTTTCAATACTCCATGCTATCTTGCTTATATTAGTGAAAATAATGCAAACCTTTTTTGGTTAATGATGAATTCATTTTATTGTTTTTTTCACCCCAATTATTTTCACTAGCTTCCATTTCATGAGACCCAGTGACTCCAAAGCCACACCAGATAGTATAACAATAATGGACAAATAAGACTCACCTCTTTTAGGCCTATTACTTCTTCTATTGTATATGAAAATGTTAAGAACATCAGTGCGACATTGTAGTTCCACACTGGACAAGTATGACACATCTCTTTTTATTAGATTTGTGAGATCTTTCTATTTCATATTAATTTAGTTTTATAAAAAAAGTCCCATCTCTTTTCAACAGCTTGTATGTCATGTGTATTACTAAACAGGACAAGTAGAACAAACCTCTCTTTATTTTAGTACAGCTGTTATGTTATACAATTATGGTATTTTAGTCAGCAATGCACATTAAGGTCTACTTCTAATGGGACCAGTCATGACGTTTTGCTTTACTGGAGTGTGTGGAAACATGAGGCTTCATTGGGAATAACGGACTTTTGTTTGAACAGGTAGATTGAGGACTTCACTGGGATGCCTGCGGGATGTAATGCTACACTGAAAAGTGATAAACTGTTCTCAGATGTATAGCTCTTCTTCCTGCTTTCTTTTCATCCACATGTATTGTATGAAGAATGTTTTTGTGCCGCAGCTTTTGTATTTCTGTTTGTATGTTGTGCCTTGTGTCTCCAACGACAAGTATTACTAATAATGTGTACCAACTAATATCAGATCTTAAAATGAGTAATCTGGCCTTCTCTTTGTGGTCTGTTCGATCTTCCACCAACCCCTTTCTCTATTTTTTCATTCATGCTTTCTTTGTTCCTGTCCTCCTATTCTGTCCCACTGCCTCTTTATTACCTCTGGCGTCCAATTGGCCAGCATTGTAGAAGCTCCCACTTAAAATGATGTCATTAATGATTTGGGCAGAGATTATGTGATTAAGCTTGTGTGTGTGTTCGCTCTTGTGTATGTGAATGCCTTGCTGAGCATGTATACATGCGATGTGATTGTGCGCTGTATCTGGTGGCCATATTATTAGATGCAGATGAGAGCGATGAGCTTGCATGCATGGGCAATTTGTTTGTTAAATTGTTGACCTACTGCTGTTCTGCTGATGTGAAGCAAATAAATACAGGAACAACAAGCTATCAAACAAAACAAATAATGTCCCTTCAAACCTCTTTGGCTGCGTAAATACAATAAGTAAATAAAACGGATAGAAAAGTGACATCCAAAATATGAAACACCCCCAGCAGGGATGTTTGGGATGAGAAACAAGCGTGTCTTTGAATCTGAATGTCTATTGTTCACTTAATTCAGGTCATAGAGTTTGGTTTATGAAGAGACTGATGAGGGAGAACGATAAAGGAGGAAGGGGGGAAATATTACAAAAGAGATCAAGAAAATTAGGGGCGTGTGAGGAAATCAATGCACAGAGCTATTTGGGGTGTGAAAGAAGTAAATGTGTTTTAGGAAACTATGCTTGTGCCAGATTGTGATTCATCATAATGCGTGTGTGAGCGAAGGGGAGGGCAGAGCGGTTTATAGGCCAGCTGTGTGTAGTCTTTTAGTCAGTCAGTGACCTAAATCACTGAATAACAAGAGAGGGACAGAATGAGAGCGAGAATGAGAGGAAGAAGCGAGTGGGGGGGTTAAGATACAGGGATGTGTGTAAGGGTAGATAAACTAAGAAGGAGTGAGCAAATATATGGAAAGGAGGAGGGGAAAAGCATGAGAGACAAAGGTTGAGGAGCAATAAAGGATGTTGGAAGGAAGGAAGGAAGTCAGGAAGAGATGGGGGTGAAAACAAAGAGAGAAGAGTGAGGGAGATGACTTATTTGAAGCTAAAATTATGCAGCGCAGACACAAATATCTGGGCTTGTTATTCTTCCTTTGCCTGCTTTACATTTCCAGAGCGACAAACTTTCAAACCACCACGTTGGCTCGCTACACACAAACACACACGCGCTCCCTGCAGCCACAGCCTTCTCTCTCTGTGACTGTTAACCAAACATAGCATCACATCACAACATGCATAATGTTGGAATCCAGAGCAAAGAGTGGGGGTTAATTAGCTGTATTATGATTGCAAAGGGCCCTTGACACAAAACACCACATTAAGAATGTATCACTGTGTTGCAACTTCATGTTCTTTCAATAATGAAATGTCCAAAATAGTGTTTGGGCTCATTATAATCAGGGATTTGTACAAACATATACAGCTCAGAAAGAGAGAGGATCTGTTTAACTTCTCCACGTTATAAATATTATTATGGTCACATAATTACATTTGCCATTCAGCGCAGGGAGGCAGACTAAGAGGGATCAGAAACAGGGGCAGGATCCATTAGCATCACTTTCAGGCTTCACATCTGCTTTCTGCGCGGCCAGCTTAGGACCAAAGCACCACCAGGGCTCTCTGCTCCGCCCTGCACCGCCGATAACTCAGGCACAGTTTGAGATTCTCCTCTGATGTGGAGAATATGAGGAACATGGTACTTCAATATTTTGACTACAAATCTAGCCCCCTTTAGGCTCAAAATGTGTATGTGAATAGTTTGTAGTTGTATACTGCTCCTCAGGGAGTACAGGCTTCGGTCAACATGGATTCATGTCTGACACAGTTTAAATTGTCAAAGGAGAGTTGGATTTGTCATTCTGATCCCTGTGGTTTCTATTGAGTAAAATGACTCTTAATAGCTCCTATAATAATCAAAATAATAATCAGCAAGAACTTTTCCTGCATATCTAGAACTCTCACAACTCAAATTTCAAGTTATACTTATCATTGTTGGATTTCTTCCAAAGATTATCCTCTTGTGAGCTTTTCTTGTGGGATAGTGTTGTCTTAATCTGCTTAACTACCAACCCAATGATGAGTAACAATCCCTTCATTTGTGTGATTTGACTTATTTGATGGTGAAATATGTTGGCATGTGACGGTGCAGTGCATTTGGTTTAGGGCTTGGACATGTGCGTGTGCGTGTACCACTTATATTCTGTTTTACTTAAGTCCGCATGGTTAGTTTTTTTTAATATTACTGTGGTTCAAAATAAGAAAAGTGCTTTTAGAGTGAGAACCGTTCTGTGTAATTAAATGCAAATGATTTAATTTAAGTCCTGATCATTCATAAGACACTGACCACAAAAGCTGCTCCTTTAATTCAAATGAGACCATTCTGCTTTTTGAAACCTATCCAGGAGGGCGGCAGGTCAAATAATGCACACTTACATCATTGGTGAGATTTCAATAATTGTTTAGTAAAAGGAGCCAATTGAGGCCGTGTCCAGTTTGTGTAATGCATTGATTGGAATTAGTCCAAAACAGCATGTGAACACAGATGGATTTAAGCTCTCAAACCAAATTACATTTGAATAATGCTTTCATTGAAAAGCTTTATTCATATGATTACATACACGGTGAATAAGTCAGTTTGTCAATAGCCCGTATTTAAACACACAATTAGAGTAATAATAGTTAAATGCTTTCAGCTGGGTCGTAGTGGCGCACCTTACCTAATTATCAGTAGAGGACGCACTACATTTGAATAAGTTAAGCTGTGGATAAAGTCTTTGTTTAAAATGTAAACATATACAGTATAGCTAATAATCATATGAATATAAACATATCTCCTAAGCATTCATATTTAATATATTTTAAATTAAGACACTATTAACTATTACGCGATAATTTGTTTGAGTATGTTAGTTTTGAATAAAATGTGTCATATTTAATCATGCACCAAGAACAGATCAGATCATTATCATTAATACATTCTTAAATAATTGATGGACTTTTACAAATATACATGTCTATATTCTTTTTTTGCGTAGTTTGAGAACACTGAAGGATAATCAATTTCACATGCTAAGTCAAAATCTGGACATTCAATTGTATGTGTACATCCCATATAATGTTCAAATGAACACGACCAAAGCAATGATTCCTTATTAAAAAATTTCTGAAAAAAAGTTAAATAATGTTTGAAGCCTTGAAGGAATATAAAATATGACAATGGAAGTATCATCCAATAATATTTATTAAATACAAAGCTAATGGTGTAAATCTAGCCCAGATGTCCCAGGAATTACCGTCAGATTGGCGTCCAATGCCCACTTTCTGTGCTAAACCTTTAGTAAAGCAGAAAAAGGGGTCATCTGGATGGGGTTGTGGTTAGATATGTAGCACCGCTTACTTTCATGTGGAGACACAAGTTATTGTTTCCCAAATATAACTTTTGTTTCAATCATCAAATCCATAACTAAATCGTAGCAGTTGCAATTGTGGTTATTTCCAATACTTAAAGTCCAATGATACTACCCCCCCCCCCCGCCACCCCTCAAGCCAGCAGGGCATCCAGGAACCCAGATTGGTTGTAAATTAGTCACACATGGTTACAGGGACAGACCTCCATGTTGGCGAGAGCCACAATAATCCACGAGGAAATCTTTACTGCAATTATCCTTCTGACAGTGATGCAGTTTGAAATACTGCACGGCTCTGTATATATAGGAAACATCTTCAAAGGCACGATGGCCTTTGTACAACAGAATATACTCAACAATGCATGCGACAATACTTAAAAGGGATGTGCGTTATATATCTGGCAAAAACAAACATCAGCTGGGACACTTCTTCTTTGTGTCGTGAATGAAAGCTGCTCTATAAATAAACGTTGCTTGAATTCCCGTGATTGCTATTGGAATATCCCCTGTGTCAAAATCAGTTTTCTTGTATGTTTTTTTATATCCCTCTCCTATCCTTTTTACAACAAAGAATTCCAAATTAAATTGAGGTTTTCTATTCTCTTTCCTTCTTATTTCCAGTTCCATAATCCCTTAAAGCCAACCCCAGTTCATATTAGTAAAAAAGGGAGATACAAAATGTTTTGTTTATACTTGTTATAGCAGTGTCAGTTCACAGCAAATCCCTCTCTTTTCCCACACACCACTTTACTCAGTCAACATTGCTTCACATCCCTCCAACTGCAGCGCACACAATAATAACAAAAAGAGCCACACAGACGATCCCACAACCAAACTGATAATCAACCTCTAAACCAAATCTGTAATCTGACTCTAAGTACCACTCATAACTGGATCCCCTTCAATTTTGATCGGTTTCCGTCTGGATCGGAGTCAAACCGCATTCAGAGCAGCATAGCTTTGTGTGGTTTTGGCTTCGGTTCCTCCATCACCCAGGCTGTGTGTTTGGCATCAAGCCGTCGCTCTGCAGCCAGAGCTCAGATGGAAATCGCACCAAATTGGATCAATACTGAAATACAACAGGGAGCGCTGTATCTTATTACAGCGCAGTATTGGAGAGTTATGCTCCTGATTACCTGCAATAGGATTATAGTAATGCACAGAAAAAAAGAGGTAACTCCACTTTAACAATGCCATTTCATTCACATTGTTAGCAATAGATGCTAATCAGACTCTATTGGATCAGTGTTTAATCCAGCAGGATGACTCTGTATTTTCATCAATAGGAAGTCACTCATTTTGTGTACTAGGATTACAGCATTACTGAAAATCTTCTAAACATTTTTTAAAGTCGATAGTCTCTTGAGGATGTGTTACACAAACATAATGTGGATGGATTAAGATTAAAAGACATGTTTGATGTTTTCATAGAGTGACCTCTAGTGCGCCAACAAATTAAGACTTTGGCCTCATTGTGGCACCAGAGAAAAGGTTGTGCCACCTCTTGTTAATCAATAGGGTTTATTTCAGCAGGGTGGCCATTTAAGGATCTCACACTCCACTTGATACAATCAGCTCCACTTAATGTCTGGTCACTCCACTCAGTGGCACAATGAAAATACACTTAACATGACACTATAGATCATTTCATTTTCACTTATTCAAAAACTTCTAAAATGTTAATATCATTTGTAAGTGGTCCCTTTAAAACTATGCATACAAGTTCAGCAAAGGTTAAATTACTGTATGTGTGAAATGTCAGCAGGGATTTACTTGTCCTTCTTTGCAGCGATTCCATTCCATGTTATTATTATTCTTGTCCACATTTGCCTCCACATTATTCCCTCTAAAATGTGCTTTTTCAAACTTAGCTCTACATCGTTCCAGCAGCATCACTGTACTCCTGCTCATGTTCAGGATAAAGAGTGGAAGAGACATCTTTAGAAGTCGCTTCAGATACATATCTTGCTGTGTTGGGGATTGTGTCAGTTCAAATACAGTGGGAATTTTGACGTGAGGAAGTTTCATGGGACCTATCGCTTTTATTTCAATCCCTAGTGTCCAGAAAACGGAAGACAGGCTCTTCTGCTGTTCTGAAACAAACATAAAAGTATAAAATATCTGATATTTAAGTTTAAGATTTTTCAGTGCTGACAGTCGTCTAGGGGTTAGAGGAGCTGAGTGGGAAGTCTCTTTTACTCAGCAGCCAATGACAGGCTGCCATTCAACAAACCAATAATGACCCTTTAATAGTCCCACCTGTACTTTTCTGCTATGGTCAAAACCCAGACTGATATAATAGTCAGCTATTATACCTATTATTGTAGACAGTTTACATCCATATTTCAATCATTCAGTTGACAGTGTAATTGACGCCGATGCCGGTGTTCTTTCTTTTTGATGGAAACTCACCCTATAGGGGTATAGAAGGAATAGACTTATCTTTTAAATGTAATCAGTGAACATGGCAAGACCTTGAGACATGCATTAGAGCAGAACAGATACGAGTACTCAGCAGAACAGAGGAGCATCTCATCTTGTATTCTTTAAAGGCATCTCTAGACTGCAAGGCATTCCAGTGCATTTACATTTCCACATTTACATTTTAGCACCATTAAACGGCACAGCCACTTATCATAAGTGCATCAGAACGAGTTATAAAAGGGATCCAAAGATGATCATGTTATCGTAAAACCTTTCAGACAGGATGATTGAGGCTCTGATGCAGACACGAGCCCTCCTGGAAATACGGACGGGCCTCATTTATCCTTTATTCACCACCTTTTATCACAGCATTTGAAAAGAAAAGGGACCTTCCACCTCTGACATACAGAGATAAAACTCCCTATGTGCAAGAAAGAGACTCGTCTGCCTCAGCGACTCACCATTGTGACTGTCTGCTATCAACCATCATTTGGCCAGTGTTCAGCATCTGTCGCAAACAACTTCTGATCTGTAGTTTTTGAGGTGTTCTGCACTTGTGGGCAGTCATTTAGCCGATTGAGCAATGGAGTCAGTCAGTGAGAAACACATGCATCCCTTGCTTTTTAAATGGGATGCACCAATACGCCTTTTTGAGTCACAATGTCGATAACAAAACCTGGACCGTTTCTAGTTGTATGCCACACTTTGAGGAAGTAAAGAAAAACATGATTTTATGTCTAAGGCAACACCTGGCTGTCTGCTGGTTTCCTAACTTTGTAAATTCCACACCCCTAGTGTAGAGTATCAGGCTAGGTGTCCCCTGGAATTCAAGTTCTTACAGACGGAACAAAAGATCGATGTGTTCTCTTTAATGTCACCCGTAGTTTATGAGCCATGATGAATCCATAGTCGGTGGATTTAGAGATCAAACCAGTTTTTGTACCAAGCTATAAACATATTGTATTTTTACTTTACAGTTGGGCATTTTAACATGGTGGTCTATGATGAGAATTGACCCCCCCTTTTTGGAGCCGGCCTCAATTGGCTTTTCAGTGAACTGCAGTTGTTGGCTCTCTCGCATACGCCTGACTGCTCAGCCCCGGAGGTTGCCACTTGGTTACAGCGCATGCCAAATATACTCCAAAGTCCTGGGTTGGATTTCTGACTACAGATATGTGTTGCATGTCATTCCCTTATTTCTCCTCACATTCCAGTCTTGGCCGCTATACTGTTAAAAAAGGCAAAAAATGCATCAAATATTTAAAAAATAATCTGGTATATTTGTTTTGTTTAGCACATTTGGTCCTCAGAGTTCACAGAACATTTGTGCAGGTTGGGATTCAGCTTTAGTTCTGGCATTGTGTTTGAGAAAGGTGATTTGAGAAAACAAGAGGTATTGATAAGCATTTGATCAGTGGGCCTTTGTTGATGTTCAGTCTTTTAGATTGGTTTTCTGTGTCAGGTCAACAACAACAACAATGTGGAACAGTGTGCAGAGAAATCAATAAACTGGAGCTTACTCTGAGTAAATAAAGAATACAAATTGACTGAAGTAGACTTACAATAAGTGGAAAACCACCACAGATACATTCAATAAAATATCTAACAAATGTATTAATGTATATTCTAAGTGTTATTAAAGCATACAGATCAAACTAATCACTGACATTAATGATCTCTACAGTATATGGGCCACATACATGTAGCAGGCACTCAGCTGTATATAAATAACTGCAGAAATAAGATGTACAGCGTGTTGTCTTCATACAGTAAGAAGCTGTGTGACTCATTCTTCTTTATGAGAGGATGAATGCTTGGATTCACACTGCTCTGTCCTCCGGTGTAAATGAATGTGTATGAACTGTGGCAGGTGTAATCACATTCCTGCACCCCAGTCCTGAAGAGGAAATTATGTCCTTGTTAAATATTCAAACAAATGATCTGTGCTGTAACAGAGGCTAATATAGAAAGGTGTGAAATGTCGGTGTGTGACTATAAGACAGAAAGAGAACATGGGCTACGAGTTCATGTGTGTACATTTCTGTCAACTGACTGGTTCATTGTCAGAAATTGCCATTCTATTTTTATGATTTACAAAGCATTAATTAATATAAGCTTGTTTAAATTGAGGATTTGCTGCATTTCTCTGTTTTATGAAATGCACATTTGACGTCTGGATCTGAGCATTGTAGAAGGTTAGAGATTAAGAGCTGACATCTATTAACAGACAGGACTCATTAGACTCAGGTTCAAGTGGAACTTAACAGTCTAATAGTCAGATGACATTTTGAAGGGCCTTGTCTCCACCCTGCTGTGAAAGGATTGACACTGTGGATCCTGACTGATGTAACTAAGACTTATCAGACATGCTTGATATTTGCATTGCGTCACTCCGGCCATACAAATTAAAGCATTGTCTCTAAAATACGGACACCATTTGAATGTCTGTTTACTATGTTATACTGTACTTGAAAAGGCTTCACGTAAAGATGACTGTACTTGTACTGTTTCTCACAATTTCAGGCAGCTTTTCTCCTCACACGCTCACACATACATAATCCCAAACTGTGGCGGGCTTACAGCTCAGTTGGGGTTCCTTACACACTCACACACACCCCTCAACTCCCTGCTGCTCCTTCCCAATCACTAATGCTCGATATGCACTTTGAAATGTGTGATTGTGTGTGTGATGGCAAAGGCGCATTACCATATGTGTGTGCCAGCTTGCATGTTTAGAGTGTGTGTGTGTGTGTGTGTGTGTGTGTGTGTGTGTGTGTGTGTGTGTGTGTGTGTGTGTGTGTGTGTGTGTGTGTGTGTGTGTGTGTGTGTGTGTGTGTGTGTGTGTGTGTGTCCCAGTAGGGGGCTTAGATGTGCATTTTTAGAAAAATGGCACAATTTAGGGACTTGAATAAAAAGCTTGTTGATGGGTTGGGACACTGAGAGATATTGCAACTTGAAAGTGAACCCAAGCAAAACTAGGCTTAATGCAATTGCATTGTCCAGGTTAAATGTTATTTCAGTCAACGCAGCTAGTGATATCAATTCAAAAGTAAGGAATGGAAGAAATGTTGGTGGTTGCTAAACATTACCAGATTTAAATTAACGCCCGTGACCAGATTTGGCTTTGCGCCTGGTGTGATCTCATCCTAAAATATTCTCTAGTTTGAGTGGTGTCTCAATCTTTCCCTGCAACTGCCTTGCCCTTTGACTCAGTGGATTTCCATCATTCATTTTCATGAATTTGATTACGCTTTACCAAAGGAGCTGCTCGGGGAGGAAATGGAAACTCATTTGCAGTAAACTCAGTTGAAATAAAACAAACCTTAAAAAATAATCATTCCTTTTCATCCTGCAAAAACACTATTTAAAGTGAGGCTGAACGGTTGTTACAGTATTGAATTTCAAATGGTGCACACATTTGACCTTAAACGAATATTGCTTTTTCTGTGATTTGAAAATTGCAGGTGGTTTTGTTGCGATTTAGTTTAGCTCTAATGTAAGGTATAGTAAACTTTCAGTTAACTGCTCCCTGCTCTGACTAAACAGAAATGGAAAGGTACTTATTATGGGTCGTTCATTTGACACACCGTGATACAGGAGCTAGTATTGTGTTCACCCTGTCAGTTTTTGTGTGTCATCATGGCTGTAATGAAAAACTTCTGGAGCAATGGAGTCGACACACAACGAAACATGGGAGAGCTGGAGCTTGATGGCAAACAGCTGAAGGTTTATTCCAAGTAACGGCCAGAGAATTGACATGACGTGCTGCAGCCACGAGGTGACACAGCCACGAGGTGACACAGCGGTTTAACCAAATCAATTCTGAAGACTCTTTAGCCTAGTCAGAGATGTTAACTAGAAAGAATAAATCAACATTCTTCTTATTTAGACTAAACAAGCAGGGCAATAGAACAATTTGTCCATAACTAAAGGAGGACTTGCACATCTGATATTCTGGACTTCCAGGTGTCCCTTGACAATAAACTATCTTGTGTAAGCTTGTGCATACACTGGCAATAGAAAGAGACATAGCTGCCTCTATGTGAGAGAGATAACAGTGAATCTCCAAGGCTACATGCCTGAGTCATGAGAAACCAGAACAATAGGCCAACACCTAAGACATTTTTTTCCCTAACAATGGCAAACTCTGGTTGTTAAGACACCTATGGGTGGGGTCAGAGTGACTGTGAGATCCATTGATTATGACAGGAGACTAATAGGATGAAAAGGAAATAGGGAGAATCAGTCCTGCTGAATACATCCCTGTTCAGTTCCTGGCCTCTCATCTTCCTCTCTGCTCTTCCTCTCATCCTCAAATAGTCATTAGGTTTAGTGGTAATTCAGACCAGCCGTCTTTCCACATTAGCTAATGTGCATCAGAAACATCAGGAGTGTGTATGTATGCAGTTCATGTACACACTATCTGGAATGACCTAATATTTTATTTATAAGAAAAATATATGCTAGAGGGGGTAGGACCAGAAAAGTTTGTTTTAAGCTTCTTCTTGCCCCTGTTGAACATGACAGAGACTATTTGAGAATTATTATTGTTTTTTTTGTATTATTATTTGTTTTGTACTTTGTTATAATTATTAATTTGAGTGGCAAAAAGAGAATATATATATATATTATTGTAGTATGTTTTTGTTTCTGACATGTTCAATAAATTGACTAATACAAAATAAAAAAACCTGTGTGCATTGGTTTGTGTGTGGTTCTGCCTGGACTACACACCAGTGTCTTTGTATGGAAAACTGCATCCCCTTGCTGCCTACTCATAGTAAATCAATCACTATCTGAACATCTGCCCAACGATCTGACAATACATGGACACAGCCGGTCAGAGTATTTGCTTTTGATTGTTTAAAAAGAAAGCTTTATTGAACCAGATCAGCATCTACTGAATAAGAGATTGAGATGTACAGTAAGAGTGTGTGTGTGGTGTGTGTGTGTGTGTGTGTGTGTGTGTGTGTGTGTGTGTGTGTGTGTGTGTGTGTGTGTGTGTGTGTGTGTGTGTGTGTGTGTACATACTGAAAGAGGAGAAGAGATACAGAGGCTGAGAGAGGCATTAAGCAGAGAAGGAGAGGAAGAGGGGGAGAGAGGGAAGGGAAGGCAGGGAGAGATTGGGTCAGAGACAGGCCTGGTCTGGGTGACAGCTGTTGCATGGAGAGTTTATCAGATTAATCTGACCATCTCCCCTGTGGGTGGGAGGGACCCGGTCAACTGATGCCCCAAACTCCATTGTAGCTGAGTAATACTTTTCTATTTTCAATAGAATGTCTGTGAATGCACCAAGCAACAGTGGATTTATATTTAACCCTAATTTACTGGATAATGAGAGGATGACATGCTGCTCCTTTGCCCTTTGATGTCTACAAACGAACAGAAAATAATAATGTTTCCCATTGGTAAAGTTCACTGCCTCTCCTCCACCCAG
>NW_011336014.1:348610-351781 GCF_000735185.1 Notothenia coriiceps
CCCCCCCCCCCCCACCCATCTCCTGTCTGTCACTTACACCACTGCTGCACTTGACAGGCGCATTGCAACTGTTTTGGAAATTAATTAAAGAGGCACGGCTCACAAAATACTCCACATATTGCATCCTCCAAAATGCTGAGTCTCTGCTGTGGAGAGATTATTCCACACCAGCAGACGCAGTGATATCGGCAGTTTGCCTTCAGTCTCACTCTCATCCTCCCACTAAATCAATTTGAGTGCCGCACTGTTTCCGCTAAATCCATGTCTGCTGGTTCATAGACTTTTTCGAAGTGGCTTTTAGAACAGGCATGTGTCTCATGATCCAACTCCTTAAAGCACTATGAAACACTTCAAATATGACTGTATGTATCACTCTCCTTATTCTGATTTCTTATGGCATATTCTTGACTACACATAAATGATGCAACATTTCAAATATGTGTTTTGCTTATTGTTCCATCACGATGGTGTTTGAGTTTCACTGTGCAGAACGATGTGTTGGCAGAGTTTGACATGGTTTTAATATTCATCTGCTGAAGAAAGGCTGTGCTCATCTTACAGTAAATCAGTCTAAGGTGACTTGTGATTTGTTTTGGTAGCACTCCAGAAGTAGTTTGGAGGCCAATCGTGGTCGAATCCTTTTAGTTATGGGAGGAGACAACTGAGTCAAGCAGCAATTCTGTAATATTACAATTATGTATGTATTCAAAGATTCTGGATTTATTAATAAGGGTGAAGGATTCAAATGTTAATAATTTAAAATGTTGTGGAAAATGTAAGTATTTTTTATATATTTCAATCAAATCTAATGATTTTTCATATTCTTTAACCAGTCCTATGAGTCAATCTCAGACAAACTGCCCTCCGGCTATAGAAATCTCCCAAGTTCACTAAATCTGTGTTAGTCTAAGGCTGGAAGTAAGTTTCAACCCCAGTTAGGAAGGCTCAAGGTGCAAATCAAAAAGATTACGAGTCATGGTATCATTAATAATGCAAAGTGAGTGGGCCGGGCCACACCAGCCGCCTGACTGCTGTGACCTCTGAAGCATATCTTCTTTCTCTCTCCAAGCTGCGGAGTCAATGGGGAACTCTTTGGTTTGTGGAGGATGAAAAAAGCCGCTAATAGAGCGTCTCAGCTTCCACGGCAAAAAGATGTGAGCAGCGTGCAGTCTTGAGTAATATGTTGAATCTGTTGACATGCATGTGTCAGAGATGAAGCGGATGTCACAGACGGCTGCATCTCCTCTCATGTAGAGTGGAGATACATATTTCTGTTACCTGCTGCAGGAGATCAGAGGATATGAATGTTCCACAGCCCACTGTACCGCACCGTGTTGTCATCATTTATTTTATCTTGTGTTTGTTTGTGGTTCACACAGTTCATTTACACCTGGTATTAACATGGTGTCTGTATCTGTAAGTCTTGTCTTGATAAGGAAAAAACTAATGTTAATGCAGCTCTACATCTACCCGAACAAGCTATAGGCCAGACAGCATACTTCTTTAATATGGGGCTTTAATACCTATAACAGTAAATGCAAAGGTCCATTATGAGGGACGAAACAGGAAATAGTTGAAGTTAAAAAACAATGTTTTTTGCCTTGCAGCTGGGTGGATATGAAACGTTCCCAGTCAAATCATTGGAGCAAAAGCTCAGCAACTGTGTACAAACTATCTGAGTCCTCGAGAAAAGAATCAATGATAAATGCTGGTCTGCTAAGTGTAATAAGAAAAGTAAACTATGAAATCAATCTCTGCAAGATAACATTACTATCAAACCACTTTATGTTCAGATTCTGGGTCCATTTGATATGAAGTATAACTAATTGTAATGAGTTGAAGTACGATGTATACCTCTTACTGGCTTCTTCTCCACAGTAACGTTTTCCCACGGGTATATTTAGAAGCCATTACCCATACCACTACTAATGACAAATACACTGTAATTCAGTCAAAATGAATACAACTCATGACTCATTTTATGACCTCATAAAACCAATAGTATATTTACTTCCCCTGTTTTCTGTTTTGAGGAACATTAAAGAATTCTATAAGCAACTAAAAGGGAATGTTCAGGGGTAGAAAATACCAGCCTCCCTCCGCTTTACAACTCTGTCATTAATAATGTGTCTACTTCTAATTCCAGCTAATTAGCTTTGACTTTTTTCTCTCTCTGTCCAATCAAACTATTTTATAATGCTTCCTTTCCTTCTTCTTACCCCTCCTCTTATAATCTCCTCCTCTCACTTCCTGGTCTTCCAGCCAGTTACACTCCGTCTCCTCCTTCCTGTTCCTGATAAGTCTCGCTCACTTTCTTTCCTCATTTCCATGAAGGATTTCCATTTCCGATTCCTCTCCATGTCTCTGTTATTTAACACCTCACTGCTGTCGTTCGCAGTCCATTTCCTCCATCCTACCTTCTGTTATCCCCCTTTCTTTCACTCTCTCCAGCCTCCTCTCTCTCTTTCTCTCCCTCTCTTTATTCTCAGGGGCGTCCCTGACCCCATTCATTCATCTCTCTTCAAGACACTGGATCCACTCAGCGATTACTCTACATGCTCGGCTCTCTCTAACATCCCATCCCTGTGTTTATCAAACCCTTTCACATCCAGCCCCCGTCCTGTTTTATCTTCTCTCCCTTTCTCTCGCTCTCCTCCCTCTTTTGTCCGTCTCCAACCTATCGCCCGAGGGGAGTGATTGACAACCAAGCGGGGGTCTTGTAAAGGGGACTTTCTGATTGGCGGTGAGGGAGATGAAAAGGATAAAGCCTCCAGGACCTGCCCTGACTGCACTGCAAAAAAAGATTCATTGTAATGTATCATGTGCTCCGGCTGAGGGAGAATTCACATCACATAACATTTGAAGTCTGGAGTCAGCAAGGTTTACTTCTGTAGTTTGAAGTGTTTGTCTAGGTGAAAACAATCCCATTTCAAAATGTAGATGGCACACTGATGAACAAGAAAGTAGTGTTACTAATAACACAAACGTATATTTGAAGTAGAAAACCCCTATAGGTCAGGTCAGTTCAAACACACACACACACACACACACACACACACACACACACACACACACACACACACACACACACACACACACACACACACACACATCTCCGCCTCATTCTGTTTTCATTTACTCGTTCGTTATCTGACCAGCTTCAATCTTGTA
>NW_011336014.1:351826-373902 GCF_000735185.1 Notothenia coriiceps
TACGTATGTTGTTCTTAATATATTTGTATTAATACCTAAATATCCGTCTGAACGAGAGCCTTAGGACTTCACATTTCCGTTCAACAGAGGCGCGAATTGTTTTGCATTCTTCTCTAAATAATTGAGGTATATCTATTTACTTTTTTTTTATCTTTGAAGTATCTTTGTAATGGTCTATTTGTTGTAAATATTTTGCTGTGTGTGTCTACTTCTCACATCTAGCCATGATTATTGTTTAGGGATAGTCATTGTACTTTGTATCTATTGTATATTATTTTTATTAGTATGATAATACTAATTCCTTTATTTTATTTCTACTAGCTTTTTGGAGTGTATATTATGTAGTATGTCTTGTCTTTGATATGTGCTCTTGTGAACACGATGATTTGTAGCCCAGGTTATAATGAGGTCATGTTATACAGTTTTATATCAGTGGAATTCATTCTGCTTCCTCTGTGTCTGTTTGTGTAAATCAATGAGCATCTCACACAGCTGCTTTGTTTTTGCTCTACTGTTCTTGCATATTTTATCGTAGTTTATTTTTTATCACAGGATGATATTCAACGTCAAGCTGACTGCACAGAAATTCTCTCCATTTTTCTTCCTTTATATATAATAATAATTTATAGCTATGTCTAAAAAGGGTGTTTGTGTATGATTATGTAGACAGCGTGCCTCACATAAGCATGCACTGTATGTTCTACATGGCGTGTGCTTTCTCTAGGGATGAATAATTCATATGACTGAAAATCCTGACATTAACACAGCTGCGACTTAGAAGCATGTGAGCCTCTGATGGTATCTCTCACTGCAGCGCGCATTATCCCACACGTGCGATGTATGTGACAGTTTTTTCATAATTGTGCCACCCATGTGCTCCTGGAATTTACATAGCAGACCACTGCAAAAAAGCTTGAGCTGGTAAAGGTGAATGAACATCTATAAATTATAAAGGTACAAACGTGCTTTAACATCAGCTTAAAATTGTAATTACATGTTGTATAGAATAGTGACTATGTAGTTTATTATGAGTGGCAGATTTTGTAAAACTGTTTTACTTATCCATGATTCGACGCTACCATATTTACATTCTGTGAGTAAACAGAAAGAAGCATGGTGCTCGTAGAACCAAACTTTGAACTTATTAATCAACTCTTCTTATTTGGCTGTGTCAAATTTGAGGACACAGTGAAGATAGAAGCTAAACTACTGAGCATCACGGCTTTCAAACATGAAATGCTGTCTGCAGATGTCCACAGCCTGTACCTTCAGTCCACAAAGCACTGTAGGTTGTTTTCCTATTAGGTCTGTTAATGGGTCCATCGTTCTCACTAACTATCAGTCGCAGCTGCTCTGAACGAAAGATGTTGCAGATGTCTCTTTTCAATAGTGTTTTCTGCTGTATATACACTGAACAAAAATATAAATGCCAACCATTTGTTTTTGCTCCATCTTTACATAGAGAATGGAATCAAAAGATCTAAAATTTTCTATATACACAAAAAACCATGTTCTCTCAAATATTGTTCACAAATCTCGAAAAATGGCGATATGAGCGCACTTCTCTTTGCAGAGGATAATCCATCCCAGCCTCATCAGGTGTGGCATATCAAATGCTGATTAGACAGCATCGATTATTGCACAGGTGTGCCCTTAGGCTGGCCACACTAAAAAGCTGCCCACCCCTGAACAGTGCATTTTGCTTTATTGGGGATCTGGGGGGGGTTCGAAAAACCAGTCAGTAATCTGGTGTGAGGTTACGGGTTACGGGTAACCTGTTTGTGAAGCGAGTGAGCCATGTGTGGTGAGGGTTATGGTATTGGGCAGGCGTATGGTATGGGACGCATGAACACAGCCCTACCGATTCACAACATTACCCTACCCTACGCTAATCTAACCCTCAACCAGATACCTGACTGGTTTCGGACCCCCAGACCCCCAATAAAGCAACAAATGCACGGTTTCAGAGTGGCTTTATTGTGGCCAGCCTAATAGCTCTCTGACGATGGTTTGCTCCATGCCGCGAAGGGAAAAAACAGGAAAGGGAATAGCTCCCAGGAGCCGCGCGCCGAGAGGGGGGAAGAAGAGGAAGAGACAGAGATAGGCGGCCACAATAAAAAGCGCCACTCTGAAACGTTTTTGCTTTATTGGTGGGGGGTCTGGGGGGGTACGAAAACCAGTCTTATCTGGTGTGAGGTGTTCAGGGAGTGGGTTAGGGTTAGGTACATCGTTGTAATCGAGTGGCCGTGATTCAGTCGTCCATACTAGCCTGGCCGCAATAATACCCCGTGAACTATAATCAGACCGCGCCGCGAGAACACACGAGCATCAGATGGCAACCCACCGACCACCAGGCCACTCGATGCCAAATTAACCTCTCATCACCTGTCCTCACAACCAGATTACTGACTAGGTTTTCGACCCCCAGACCCCCCCAATAAAGCAAAAATGCATGTTTCAGAGTGGCCTTTTATTGTGGCCAGCCTAAGGCACACCTGTGCAATAATCATGCTGTCTAATCAGCATCTTGATATGCCACACCTGTGAGGTGGGATGGATTATCTCTGCAAAGGAGAAGTGCTCACTATCACAGATTTTTTCAGATTTGTGAACAATATTTGAGAGAAATGGTTATTTTGTGTATATAGAAAATGTTTTAGATCTTTGAGTTCATCTCATGAAAAATGGGAGCAAAAACAAAAGTGTTGCATTTATATTTTTGTTCAGTGTATATACAGCCAGAAAACACTATTGAAAAAGAGACATCTGCAACATCTTTTAAAGCAGCTGCGATGTAGTTAGTGAGAACTGATGACATAACAGACAATAGGAAAACAACCCTAAGTGTTTGTGGGACTGAAGAGACAGCTGTGGACATCTGGCAGACAGCATTTCATGTTTGGAAAGCTGATGCTCATATTTAGCTTCTTCTTCATGTGTCCTTCAATTTGACACACCAAATAAGAAGAGGGTTGATTAAAAAGTCAAATTTGTTACGGACACCATGCTTCTTTTTTTTACCAAAGTATAATATATTGTAATCATGATAAGTAAACATTTTTACCAAAAATCTGCACTCATAATAAAATACATAGTCATATATTATACAACATGTAATACAATTTTAACTGATTTAAAGGCACCGTTTGACCTATAATGTATAGCATGTTCATCACCTTTACAGCTCAAGCTTTTTTGCAGTGTGTCTGACTATTGTAAATTCAGGAGCACATGGGTGACAATTATTGAAAAACTGTCCATACATCGCCACCGTGTGGTGATAATGCTGCGCTGCAGTGAGAATACATCAGATGCTCACATGCCTTCTAGTCAGCTGTGTTTAATGTCAGGAGTTTTCAGTCATATGGAATATTTCATCCCTAGAGAAAGCACACGCATGAAAAGTACAGTGCATGCTTATGTGAGGCACGTGTCTACATAATATACACAAACACCCTTTTTAGAACATATATAAATTATTATTATATATAAAGTGAAGAAAAATGGAGAGAATGTTCTGTGCAGTCATGCTTGACGGTTGAATATTCATCGTGATTATAACTCGAGTAAATATGCAGAACAGTGAGCAAAAAACAAAGCAGCTGTGTTGGTGCTCTTGTTATTACACAACAGAACCGGGAGCAGATGATTCCCTGAATTAAAACATGTTAACAGTGACCTCTTTAACCTGGCTCATTCATCTGTGTGCACAGATGCACCATTCAAATGACAAGACATCTGACATTTTCCTCCAAAAGCTGTAGTAATAGTGATTTATTCTACTTATATTTACAATGTCAATCTGTTGTTCTGCTTCCCTAAACATAGTCTGGCTGATGTGGAAGTAGACCCCCAGCCATTTTACACAACTGACCTTTCATACTTCGTGGTATAGGTTCTCATTTTAGAGAGTGCAAAACATTCGACCTTCTGTTGAATTGAATGTAAGTCTACAGCTCTTCACAGGACTATTATTATTAATACAAATAATAATAACAATAATAATAATATTACATGGGATTTGTATAGCACTTTTCCTAATGCTTAAAGGCGCTTCAAATAGGTCACAAGAATCTGACTGATGACCTTCTTTCTTATAAAATATAGTATTTTTTCTACCTGCTAACTCGTATGGCTATTTTTAAACCTACATGTGATTTTCCTGTCTATATGTTGCTGGGTGTGTGTGCCTGTGTGCTCACGTAAGGATATTCAGTCGATAACAGAGCGACACAGCGGACTGCAGCTCATTACTGTCGGTCGGGACAGGTTGTAGGAAGGAGGAAAACACATCATTAAACTGGGCTCAACACATTTATCGGCCGCCGTTTAGGGTTGTAAATGTCAGGCATTCATACCATTATTTCAAATGAAATCTAACGGTTGTCTGGTTATTCTGTTTTAACACATAATCTCTCTGTGCTATCTTTCCGGGAAAAGGTCATATGAGCTGAAATTGGACCATCTCTCACTCTCCTGACTTTCTCTGGAAGAAATGCCAGAAGTAATGAAGAGGAAGAAGCTGAGAGCGATGCAGGTGCACGGTATGTCTTGTCTGGGGAACCTTCATACATCAAGAGAGTAATATGTTCTCAAAAACATTATGTGTGCAACATACTGGTACTATAGGACACTGATTATAAACATATACAGAGAGGAATACAAAGAAGTACTGCTGTGCAAGGTACATGAACCTTAAATGAATATGTGGAATATTGTGGTTTTACATAAACTAGGCAGACAATTCAAATCATTAATGTAGAGGTCAACATTAATGATTTTCCACTGAGACAAATTAAAACAATTAGCTACAAACTTGGCCCCCTACAACAACCAAATTAAACGCACACACGCACGTTACCATTTCAAGAAAGATCCCACTACAGCACAATCATCCCCCATTTTATTTTAAGTTGCTTGTAATGATCTTTTTTAATGGATAATTACAAAAACTAATTCCTTCATTGTGAAGTTGAGCTAATTGGGAATTACTGTGGACATGAACCAATAACGCTCAGTTACCATGCTTTCAGTATTTGGCTGCATGGCCTCCTATCAGGCTACATGCTAATTGCTGCTAGCAAACTTAACTTAAATGTTCCGCTAATGGCATTAGCATTAAGGCAATCAACTGATGTGTTTCAGTTCATTAAAAGCAAACCAATTATTTCACTTATCATACAAATATTACAAGCACAAAGATATGACTCTTAGTTTCAGTGCACAATGGGAATGATCAACCAAATCAACCAGTGAGTGTAATCAGTAATCATTTATTGATCCCACATGTGTGCAATTAGCATATCTGGGAAAGTAGAGATTTAATTTTAATGATGATTAAGTGAAGGATGTGGGTGAGAAACACCTGTGTGTGTCTTTGATTTAATTGACATATATATAAACATGAAACTGTTACAGTTTTGTAAAGAAATACATTTAAAATATAAGTTAAGTGTGCTTTATATATTGAATAAGCACTTACCCAAATAAACTTGATCGGTTGAGCCCTAATGTTTGTGTTTTTGAGTAATGTCCCCCCATCAACTGGTAAATGAGAAGAAAAACAACAGTCAGGTAACAGATGGCATCATAAATACATTAGATATCATGTTTCATTAACTCCTAATCACATGATTGCAACTGCATATAAAAGTAGTACGGATTTCAAATTTGAATGCAGCAGTACCATACGTATAATACGGATTTACTAAAGAAAAAAATGAAGACAATAAGTTGCATTACAGCATGTGTGATACATGCATTACACACCACTCTAAAGTATTGATGGTAGAGACAAAGATGGAGGACATAAACCTGCAGTAGGATCCAACAAACTACACCGTGCAGCGTTCGTTGGTATTTACAAATTCAGCAGAGGGTTTTGTGAATACATTATCAGAACCGTCTCTCACTTTGTCCTGCAGAACTCTGTAGGACAATGCTTTCATCTGAGAAAAATAAAATCAGCAGTCAACAGGATAACTCTTAGTATTACATGTGTTTACCCTGCGATATATCTGAGCAGAAATGTCAGTACACCAAATTTGAAATTAAGAAGCATAGTAAGTGCCTTACTTTTATTAATAGAGTCAGAAAGTTGGAAGTAAAGAGAAGAAAACAGGAAGTCAGGACTCAAAGCAAGAGGAACGACTGGAAACGGAGAAAAGACAAATGGCACGTCACATTACCGGGGTTATATCTTTAGTGATGGATCACTGTTAACAGCTCTACTGTATATCCATGAAATGTGTAGTATTATTGGTAGATGTATGTGGCCTCGGGGCGTGTGCTTTAGTGGGAGCATGAGGGGATTCATCTATAAAATAACATATGTACATCTCTCAGAGACACACACACACAGCAGGAGAGTCTGTCATGGTTATTTTAATTCTGCAGACAGGAACGACACAGAAACTGTAGGCGGGCAGATGTGTGTAGCAGAGTTATCATTTACATTGAGATGGGCATACACACTATGTATGTATGTCAGAAAGCTATGTGGAGATTTTTCAGGATAAGAACATACTCTGAAGATTGAAATGCTAACAGCTGGTGCTTTAGAATGTAACTTCTTTTAATACTGAAAAGGAGATAAGTACAACTGAAAATATCCATTATAAAGCCGTTTTGGATGAGCAATTCATTCTTACTTTAAAAGCCTTATTTATGCTCTAGGATTTGAGTAATCTTGGTTAGTTTCCAGCTGAAAAGTCTCCACATCAAGAATGTAATCATGTACACAAGAAGAATTTGATAGGAAAGCAATTGAACTTCAATAATCAGCTGCATCTAGACTGAATGTGAGAATAAAACACAGCACAGGATCAAAAGATAGAAGAGATGGGAGCGAGGGTAGCAGAGAGGAGGGAGAGAGGAGGAGAAGAAGGTCAAAGATGTTGAGGCCTGAGGGTGAAAACATGGCATACTGTATCTATCATATAAATAGATATATATATATTACAGAGACACTATAGGGTATGAACACGTCCCTCATTCTGCTTATTCCCTTTAATACTGTGGCGATTACAGCTGTGGTCATCAAGCCAGTCACTGTAAAGAAATCTGCATATTGAAAGTCCCTTTTCTAAAGAAACGTAAAAAACTAAACATTAAAAACACCATTCAGAGACGAGCTACATTTGCAGAGTTCAAACAACATGTCATGCAGTGAGGAGTAAGATTTTCTTTAGACTTGTGTATGTTTTGTTCCAACATGAAATATTAATACAAAATAAAATAAAAACACCAACTTACTAAATAATGTATAGCAGAGCTTTTAAAACAAGTTATGGCACATTTGAACAGATAATGGCAACACATTTCACATTATTCAAGGATCAATTTCAGGTCATTAAGAAAAATGTATAAATAACATTTTTGGCATAAAACTCTCCATATATATCACTTTCATGCCATTTCATGCATTTCCTAACGTTATGGCACGATGCCCTAAATGTACTGTCTTTGTCAATCAATGATGAACACCTATAACATCTGGTATGAGGATTGATACTAAACATCTGTGATTTGTCAAGCAGGGTAAAAGGGATAGGAGGGCTTTGAACACAGCAAGTAAGACTCATGTGCAGAATATATGATCTGTACCATTTTTTTAAATGACAATAAATAATCTTGTGTCATTAATAAATACACGGTGGATAAGGTACATGAAAGGGGCCTTTAACAGTAAAGCAAGGCTTATTAAAAGCAAAACGACTCTTTTCAGGCAGTGAGTAAGACACCCATGTCTAAGTGACAGTTAATAGGGGACTGTTATCATATTGAGGCAAATTAGAAAGTGAAACAAGGTGTAGAGTTTAAATGAGGTGAAGCACCCAGTAATGTTATTATTTCCTTATGTTTAAATCTAATTGTTAATGTATTTAAACCCAATACTTTAATAACTTGATTTATAGTATATTAAAATGTCCTGTCTGACTTTGTCATAACAATTTTACCGTTAACAGTTGGGAACGTTTTTATTCTCTCCTAAACTGGCGTATTTTTTCGATGCATAATGTCATGATTAATAAAAATGTTTTTAATTCTCAGAAATATAAATTGTAGAGGCGTGTTAGTTTCAATCTAACCTACTTAAAACATTTGACGCTGATTAGATTTTTGGAAAGGTAAAATAAAGGCTTTAGTTAGAATTGGAAATGAATACAAATGGCAAGACGTATGTTGTTTTAAATGTATATTTTCACGTTTTGGAACTACACTTAGCCTTGTTATGGAGGGTTGGAGGATAAGATTGATACAATTCTCTTAAGTACAGTGAATATGGACAACATGATTGTCATTGTTTTTTATATTCTTGTCCAAAATGTTCAAAAACCAAAGTGTATAACAACAATTCTAGTTTTAATACGGTTATGTGTTTTATCGACTGGGACCATTAACATCCTGCAAAATGCCCAGTCATACGTTTGTCAAACGCATAATGTTTTTGTTATACTTGGATTTTGTACAAATACAAGATATAACTTGTATATTGGAGATTGTCCCTCTGCTTGCGGTCGTTAGCTAAGCTAACTGGCTGTAGCTTCATATTTACTGTACAGACATTAGAGCGGTGATATTCTCCTCTAACTCTCAGTAAGAAACATAACCTCAAATGTGAAACTGATACTTCAACAGCTCACATTCTCCAGGAAATTCAAGCTGAACAATTGAGAGGTTACTTACGTCACATGTAATGATTTATGGGTCATATTGTAGTACTTTATATGTCTCATCTCTTACAGTGGGCACCTGTATAACATAACACTCGACTGTCACAGCCTGAGCTGAAACGTTGCCAAAATATGGGATTGTCTTAGTTGAATACATGTTCACTGCTAAAGGAAGTGTGTACGTGATGAAGCTACAGTTGCAAAACACATGTGAGTGTGTGTCTAAGTGAGATAGGTGAAGAGGTAGGGTCAGCAGAGATCCCAGGAAGAGAGAATCATGTCCAGGCTATAGTTGCCTGATGGGGGGGAGGTTGAGGGTCTCCAGAGCACTGTGGTAGAGCTCTCTCAACGCTCTCAACAGATGCAGACGACAAAACATCTGGTTGAACAGATGAGGCAGCGGCTCCTGGAGAGAGAGACAGAAAGACAAGGGGAAGAAGAAACGCGTGGGTGGGTTAAAGAAAGAGAAAGAGAAAGAAAAACAGGGATTTCAGACCAAAAGCAAGATTTAGAAGGAACTCACACTACATACAACTGGTAGGTTTTTTTTCAACATTGTTTACATTTGTCAGTCACAATGAAATAACCAGAACATAGCACACTAATCTCTGTTCAACAGTGAGGGAACATGGACAAAAACGCCTATTTAAAATTGTTTATAAAAGTATTTATAAATATATAAATTAAAAATAGTAATATTCACCAAAACTCACATCTCCTGGGCTCATAATTCCCTTTCAGTGAATAAACACTATCATACTGTACAAGCACAAGACTACGGTTACTGACGACAGTGTATAAATGATCAAAAGTAAATGTATCCTCACCCCCAGCACATGGACTCTGTTGTAGTACGAGCTGAAGTCTTTACTGAGAGACACTAGGAATTTACAGATCTGAGGAACACAAACAAGAGTTAGAAAAACATAATGATGTATAAACAAATCAATGTATATACATAAACATAACAACAGCCAAGTTTGGTTTGATGCCCCTCTTTGTTTAGTGATAAATTAATCTCAATCCCCTGACCTGTTCAGTCTTAATGTTGACTCTGGCTCCTCCCCCTTCACAGTCTAACGCTTGTCCTGATTGGTCCAGCTGCTCGGAGAATGTAATGAGGTAATTGAACAGCAGAAGCCACTCGCCCTGTCAGTCAAAACACAGACAGCATGGAAGGATTAACACTGAAGTGTGTCTGAGGAAAGTGAGAAGAGTTTAACGTATTTTCAATAAAACAACATGCTACCTCCTCTTTCAGAGCAGAGAAGTCCAGCTTGGAGGTGTCAGGGATTTCTGGGTAGAGACCTGCAGGTAAACAGCCAGAAACACGACATAACAAATAGAATACGATACAATTCAACAATGCTAAATTATCAGTTTCTGTGGTTTTATGTATGTATTTTTTTGTTATTTATTCTACAAACTTCTGACAACATTTCTCTGTGTTGGAATTCAACAGACACTGGAATGGAATGTCTGTTGTGGTCTCTTCATTTTTTCCAGAGCTATATATTTTCTTTTCTTAAAATGAAATAAAATACTAAAATAAACAAACCCCAAAAAATGATTGATTTATTTTATTGGGCTGCCTCTCCAACACACCCGTTCAATTATGCTGGCACTTAATGTATAGTTGTATCTTAGTTTATTATATTACATCATCATTTATCGGTTGAGAAAAATTGGAGTCTGTAAAGTAACTTGCTGAGGAAAAAAGTGTAATAGTTGCATCTGACATGTACTGGGGTATAAATATAAGGTAGCAGAATACAAAAATACTAAGTAATGCACAAAACTCAACGAAAAACGTACTATAACTACTTAGTATTGGTTGAATGACTTGGATACTTTTTTGTTACCACTGGTCTATCCCTACTGTCACAGGGATGCACTGCATGTGTCAAATTGTCTCCAGAAAGCAACAAAAACAACAACAGCTTTAGACTGTAGTTCTCACAGACGTCTTCTTGTATGATAAGAAAAGTAGATTAACTATCATTTGTCTAACATTGTAACATCTATACAGGAAGTTAGGAAATAAGACCACTGATGAAAAGACACCACTGTCCTGCATTTCTCTGTTCACCTACAGGACCAAAGTGGCAGCAAATCTTTGATGTCTCTTTTTATTAACAGTTATAATATAGAAGTAGCTCACCACATTCATTGTCTGTATTGATTTCTTTCAAATGTGCTCGACAGAACACTTTTACAAGAGAGCAATACATTCAGCCTGTGATTTATCAGAGAACATCATCACACTCCTGCTGAACTCTTATGACTCTGGCTGTGCCTTCTTCTTTTTAATTGAAATATTGATTTTAAAATTTGATGAAGTATGCCATGTCTTTTTTAATTCTTAGACTAAGTGAATGCTGCCAGGCCGCAGCAGTCTGAGTTAGAGGTTTGTCACGTTGTTGACCAGAGGAATGAAACATGAATCTCTTGCATAACTCACCCTTCTCCACCCCTCTCTCGTAGCTGTCGAACAGAGTGTGCAGTCTGGCGCAGTTATACATCACAAACACTCCTCCTCTCGGCCCTTTGGTGGAGACGCCCCCTTCCCTCTGGACGTCCAGTGTCACCTAAACAGATAGCTGTCAATCATTCTGGCTCCACTTATTAAAGATCAGAGTACATTGTCATCAGTGACCTTATTCTAATGAACCAATATGGCACTTTTTGACAAATACACATCAACTAAATGCATGGTCTGATGTTAGCACCCATCATTGGAGGTGGCACATAAAAGAGAATAATTAGTGCGAGTGAATGTGTTTTTTTCCTGTAAATACGTGGATAACATTGAATGACTACATTTTTCACAACCACACAGCTGATGATGACTCACAGGACTGGTGTGGACCGTTGACAGCAGCTCAAATCTGACGGTGGCAGAGGTCATGACCCTGATGATGTCATCCCACGTCTGACCTACAAGAGGAAAAAGAGGAGGAGGTTGTATTTCACTGCAGGACACTCCTTTCACATTCAGCATCTGTCAGTTCAATGTGATGACTGAGGAGCAGATGATTCAAAATCTCCCTCATGCAGGAAGCGATAACATGTCCTCTTATTTTTGATCATGTCTTAGGTAAAGTCTTTCAAGGTTTTCTGGAACACACCTACGTGATAAGGCCCAAAGATTCTAATTTCATGGACTACAAAATATCCAAAACATTTGAGAAGAATAAAAGAACTCGTAAATATCATAAAACATTGTTTATTTTGTGTTTTAGATTTATTATAATCATCAGATTATTAAAATATTTTCCTCATGCACACCTCTAATTTGTGTTCAAGTAGAATTTTAATTATTAGCTCATCATGGTGAGAGTAGACTTGTATAGTTAAGGACATTTTGTGTATCTGGAGTCGACTTCTCTCTCTCTCAACAGAAGATATAAGAGACATTTAGGACAAAGTTGCTTCATGAGGCACATTACAAAGAGGATGTACATAAATACGCACCTTCTACCTGATCTCCATACTTCATCTCTGAGGCCTCCTTCATCTGACCTCTTCTCAGCCTGCAGGAGAGGAAACCAAGGCCCTTTTTAGACATGTACACAGACAGCTGGCCTAAAATGACTACGTGATATCACAGAGATCTCTTAAAGCCCTATTAACACCAACGAGTGTTCTTTTAATTTAGTTTAATTAGAACTGCAAAGTCACAGTGCAGATGAGATCCTAGTGAGTGTTTGGTGATAATAAACCTCTGTCTACTGGAGAGTATAACAGGGAGACAGGACAGAGGGAATATAGAGGACATATAGAAGGAGACAGAAACTTTGAGAATACACAAGAGAGGAGGCAGACAGTGAGATGTGACCTACTGCAGATACTGTGCAGCGGTGAGGTGAGAGCCAGGAGTCTTCACCGGCCCACACACCAGATGTCTCTGCAGACACAGAGAGAAGAGCAGGTAAAGATAGGAACACATACATGGTGTGTGTGTGTGTGTGTGTGTGTGTGTGTGTGTGTGTGTGTGTGTGTGTGTGTGTGTGTGTGTGTGGTTACCTGCGTGTGTGTCGCTCCACTGGCTCTCCACAGCACTGCTATCTGCTGCTGGCGGAACTCATCCTGACAGGAAGTCACATGTAACACTGTTGCCATGGCTACCTATAGAAGAGGAAGCAAGGGCATATGAAGTTTTATGTCATTTTTAATAAGAAAAAATGTGTTTGAAACTGCATAGTGTGTGTGTCTTACTGTGCAGTCGGCAGTGGCTCGGTCCAGCTGCGCCAGGTGGGAAACACTGTCCCTGTGAACTGGAACAGATACACAAACATGTCCTACCAGTTAACATTACATGCCAACTATCTGCTTAGCTACTCTTCTATTAGAGGCATGGTAACACTGCCAATGGTTTGAAGGAAATAGTTAAGCATTTTGTGAATAACACTAATTAACGTTCTATCATAGTTGAGGGACTTAACTTATATTTATATTTTAAATGTTTACGGTGGAGTTTTGACCTCTAGGAGTGCTAAGTAGTGGTTAAATGTTGGTTGATAAATGACCCATTAAGAGGACCCATCTTGATGACCTGTTAAACTGTTCTGCTAGTATTTCACACAGTTCCACTGATTGATAGGTGGCAGTAATGCTCCAATATACACAGTACAAGAAAAACACTTTCTCTAAAACATGGATGTCAACAATAATTTTAAAAAAAAGCATTTGCAAACCAACGTAAAAAAAAAAAAAATTGGTTTGCAATTTGGATCAAGGTAATAGCACGTGACACTTATGTTAGACCTTAAGGATACAAACAATGCCATTTGGTTATTAAAAGTGATTGTAACATCATAGGAAGTAGGAAACTACTATGGGGACCTTTAAGTATAGAGTTGGAAACAACTAGCTTAGCTCAGCATAAAGACTTGAAGCAGGGGGAGCAGTTAGCCTGGCTTTACCCAAAGGTAAAAACAAGCTCATGAATAAATATGTCATATCTTGTTTGTTGAAAACATGTCTTTGAGGCCTCACCTGTGCAGGTACCGATGCTGGGGTCGTATCCCAGCAGCCCCTCCTCCTGGAACACGCGTTTCAGGTTAACCCTGAGGCCTCCCTCATTCTCCCCTTCCTCTGCCTTCCTCCCTCCTCCTCCTCCTCCGCCGCCTCCTCCTCCTCCTCCTCCTCCTCCTCCTCCTCCTCCTCCTCCGCTGGTTCTCCTGCCTCTTTCTGTTTCCCTCTCTTTGTATGGGGAGTTCTCCAGCGCATCCTGAATCTTCTCCTCCCGCTCCTCATTGGTCCAGTTGGCTGGAGCTGTCGGCCAATCGATGCCCAGGGCTCGGAGAAAGGTGATGATGTTGCTGTCTTCAGGAAGCGTGGGGCAGTAAGACACTGCCAATCTGGAACAGGTAAGGAGGTTTTTAGTGATTAAAGTGGGGTTTCCTTCTATGGCTGATAATTAGACTTATATTTTATACACAGATGATGGAACAATTAATTTGACTGATGAACATTAATAAGTAAGAAAAGATTGAAACAAAGCCTACAAATGTATCCCCAATACCCATACAAGCAACAAAATACAAGGTTTTTTCTTGTTGATAATAAACAACATAATTTAAAGACCCCTTGATAGAGTAAAACAATTAAAGTGTTAGGCACAAGATAGTTCAGAAATGTGGGATTAACCTGTAGATTTACCCTTGTCTTCTCAGCAGCACCCCCATGTGGTCAGCCAGCAGAACAGTCCTCAGCTGGCCCAGGGTCAGTGTGTCAGGAGTGGGTGTGTTGGGTTTAGGGTGCAGCGCGGGGCAGTTGAGCACCACACAGCCCTGCCTCTGGCCCGAGGGCTTCAGGTACTCTGTGGCTGCATCTGCCAGGACAGCTTTGAAGGCTGCGGCCCGGTCCACCCTCACCCTCAGACCCTCACCCGTTACCTCCCCACCGGCCACAGGGAGAACCCCACTGCCACGCAGGGACAGGACCCTGGACATCACTGCTGGAGGGACCTGGGCGGAGATAGCAGGTAATTAGAGACTAATGTATGCATGCATGCATGAATTCAACTTTATGTGAGAAGAAGAAAAAAGGAATTGTAGGTAATTGTTTATCACTTTTAGTTAACTAATCATATGTAGAATTACACTACACATGGTAAACAGTACAGTTAAATGTATTGGACAAGAGAACAGCTCAGCTCAGAAATAAAAATGCATCAGCACAATAAGAGCACTAGTCATGTAATGATTGAATTACAATGGATAGGGTGCCTAATATAAAGTATAGTACCAAATGTATATACGTAAAAGAAGGTTTTTGGGTGCATATGCATACAAACTAGAGGTGGTTTGATACAGTGAAATAGCATGCAACTGACATAAGAGGATATTGTACTAGCATGTCATTTAAAATCTTAGTTCACATAGATGTGCCTGTCTAAAAAACGTTTCCCCTTGCATTTTTGTTCATGATCTTATAGAGATGCATATCAATGGAAACATATCAGATGTTGGCATCTGCATACAATCTGCTCCTAGTAATAGGATGGGTTAAAAGCAGAGAACAGATGTCACTGTGTGTGCTGTGTGCTCTGCATGTGTGACCATTAAAGAGGGTTTCATCCCTTCAATTATAGTCTATCATTATACATGTTGACAACATGTCAACAACATGATGTTGTTGATGTCACATGTTGATACATCATAGAAAAATGTGTTAATATTTATAAGGGGACATAATCTTAGTTGCGTCCTATTTTGAGAAAGACTGACACGAACAAGCTATGCAGGCCTCCGTGTGTTAATGTTGCTGCACAGTTAGACTTGCTTCTCTGGCTTGCAGCTCTATGCGTGTTTGACCCATATTTCATCTGCAGCTCACGGGTTAATAATTACTGCCGCAGGCTGTTCATGTCTGGTCGATCATGATGGGGCCACCGATCAATTCAGCTGTCTCAGTAGTCAGTACCACTCAAAAATTAACATTTGGGGATTTGAAGGATTCGAGTCAGCATTCAGTTATGTTTTTCTGTCAGCTGAACTCAGCTGAGCGTTATGAAGCAGATAATTCCGATCCCCAGCCCCTATTGGCCAGGTCACGTTCCGAACAGTGAAAGCACCTTCCGTCCATTTAAATATTAATGCGCTAAACAAAAACACCTTCACCACATCGAACACCAGGGGAACTATAATGCTGAGTGGAAGAATACAGTGTCAAAGCGTGACAAGTTTCAACTGGCTAATGGCTATGTCTAACACCAGCTAGCGTTTCATGAGAGGGCTATGGGTATCAAGCGGTTTTTAAAAAGGACTCCTTCAGTGAATATATCGTTAACATAAAACGTATTAAACAAACTGTAGAATAAACCCCTTCATAATAACGTTACTAGAAAACCCAACAGGTATCAGTCAAACCAACCTGCCCGTCCGCATACAGCGTGTTGAGCATCGTGGTCGGCGACAAGAAGTCCCTGTTCCGGAGGTTTTTAGCGCTGCTCTCCTTGAACCATAGCTTCTCCGTCTCAGGGAAGATCCTTTCGCCGTTTTCCCGGCTGCCATCGAGGACATCCTCTCGTTTCACCCGCAGTGCGGAGCTCAGCGCCCGGACGGTCGGGGTGATCCGGAGGGGCGAATACTCCTCGGTGTTCTCCATCAGCAACACTAACAGGTGAGCTACCACTGCCAGGCTATCAGCACATCCACACCCTGCTCATACCCTCCGTTCAGACCCGGTGTCACTGCTCGCTGTGATGCAGGCTTTACTAAGCTCCAACACCGCTGAACATGCCAGTTACAGCCCTACGGGGAACCGCTGATCGATGTCAGATATCGGCTGTGAAGAACGACTGCATTGGATGTTTTTTTCTTCCTTTGCGGAACTAGTGTAGTGCAATCCGTGTTTCTTCCGAGGTGAATTTACGTGTCGGACCAGTGGAATATGCTTAATAGCGCCCTCCAGTGTGTGGCAGAGTAACTGTAACGGTATGGCCAAAAACTTGTGGACACACACTTGTCTGCATTATGTTTGAGCAATATTTCCTGTAAGAGTGTTTCGCAAATATTTACACTCTTGATCTTCTCCTTAGATCACTATGCTAAGGTTTTCGTGATTGATGTTGCTGTAAATTATTGTCTTCTGTTTGCTATTGTAGTAAAGTGTTTCTATTGCATGTACAGCACTTTGGCTCGACCACATTTTTTTTAAATGTGCTGTATTATAAAAATAAAACATGATTTGTTTCGAATGGCCCCTTTTAGGTGAGTGTCACTCAGGTCTCAACAAGCATCTGGGAACATTGGAGGAAGCAGATGAGGGGGAGCAGTACAGGCCACCAGAACACATGCAGCCCTTCAACACCAGTACGTTAAAGTTTTAAGGAAAAATGCAAACCTGCTGGGTCCTGAGGTCCAAAACGTATAGATCACGTTAAACATTGAAAGAAAACACTGCACAAACTGAGACATAATTATAAGAAGTTGGCTTGGGAACTGGAGGGTCACTGGTTCCAGTAACCAAATCAAAGTGGGGACTGGCACCCTGTGGCCGTTTATATAATAAATGCCCACTGCATCTTATATTAGGATAGGTAAAATACTAAATCTACATTTCTCTGCGTGTGCATTGCTGTGTACCTGAGTGACGATTGAACGTGGACGCGATTCAAATCCTACATTTCCATAAACAAATATATTTAAATAATTGATACACATTTTAAAAGGCTACAGGGACAGCTTTTCCAAATGTTCATCATAAACTTAGTCTGGAGCTTTTTGGTCTGTTGAGGTGGGCTTTGGCTGCGGCATCAGTATCTGTGTGGTGTCTGTAGAAACTGCAAACACTGTCAGTACATCCCAAAATATACCAAACTGCCCTTTATAGTGAGAAAAATAGCCCACACATTTAAGATGTAAAATAATCTGAAACTGAGCACTTTGGCCACAAACTGCCACAGAATGAGGAAGCATTTGTCATCGTGCCTCCTCCAAGTCATGTGAAAAGTTGCTTCTTCCACCCATCAGAAATACTCGTTCTGCAGAAAGTCTCACCAGAGAATGTAATGATAGAAAACACACCTCAATCAGACACAGTAGAAACAGTGGAACACTTGACAAAACAGCGTTTATTAGTTTTTACACTGCTCCAACAGTTTGACAGTTTCAAAGAAGAGAGACTGAATAAGTTACTGATATAAAAGCGAAAGTAAAAAGGCACTGACAGTTACCATCGTTGATTATGAACCCTGCTTTCAGGAGTGTTCGTGGTGGAGGACGCCGGGCTGCAGAGGCTGATGGACCATGAAAAGGAAATGCACGACAATCTGATGAGTCAGCTGATCATGCATGAAAGGATCAGCTGAGGAAACCACGAGAGACACCCTGGACTCGTGGACGGGATATTGTTGAGGTTCCCTTCACCTCACTGCCCTGACACTTCCTTTGGGAGCGACATTGGAGAGCGTTATTCAGGTGAAGGGAACACCGCTCTGATGTGCCTAAGCCCTCGTATTTTTCAACAGTGGGCCAACTGAGATCATGTCCTCTTTAACGTGGACTCTGCTCAGTTGTGTCTAATAAAAATCCAGGACACATTACAGTCATGCTCTCTGACTCACTGCTCATATAATGTAGTGTTTTTATCAATTTATTTAACCTTAAAACGATACCATTATAAAGTGATTGTGGCTAAAAATACCAAAGGACTATGAAGCTGCATCATATTAATAAAGACATTTAATATGACAACATTCCCCCTAAAGAATTATGTTAAATATCAATTCCAATGCAATTTTACATTCAGATGAAGCCCATTAAAATATGGCCAGGGAGACCCGTGATACTGCAAACCTTTTTCTATCCTAACAATAAAGATAACAACAGGACCTTTTCATGCTTGTTTTTACATTCAAATAATGTACCAGAATTTAAAGAAAGCATTTCTGTGTCAACAATTCATATCATATCATATTTGAGCTGTGCTGCCCAAATTAAGGGAAAACCAGAGTAAGCTATTTAAATATATATATGGTATGTGTACACACCACTGTTACAATGTAGTGAAGGAGAGAGAGCTCCTCAGTAGTTTGTGAATGCTCAGTGTGACGTCGCACAGATCATAAATGCTAAATGGGAAATGTACTCAATAACTGAACAAACATAAGGAGAATAATACAAAATATATACATTTAGAGTTATTATATAGAGAACATAAAAGGAATGTCCACTTTAAAAAGTGAGAATTCCAAATGATGTGCAGTTGGTGCTATAGGTGTCATTCTTTGCTGACACGAAATTCCCGGTTGCGTTTCCTATTCTCAGCAATCCGGGAGAAAACGTGTCATTGAGGAAAAGCACCTTCAAACTCAGTCTTTACGCTCCTATACATCCGGGTCAAAATGGAAAAGCAGCATATAACAGAGACCATGGTATTCATTTAACTTTCCTTTTGTGTTTGAGAGAAACAAAACCAATTCACTTTGAACCATCTACATCAGAATGTGTAGACTGGTATAAGCTAAACTGGTTTTGGTTTTATACTAGTCAACGGAGGCATGTATATTTTATACTTCTCTATACCATTACCAGTGTTATAGATCAATCGTTTTTCCCTAAAGAACAATAAAGTTAAACTGATTTAAGAAATTCCGAGTAATCTCCTTTGATCAATGATTTGTGAGGAACCTTCTTGTTGATAAAAAAGTGTTCTAACTCCGCCGGTGCGCTCGGGACGTCCTGTGCATCATGGGATGGAAACGGAGCCTATAACCAGCTGGAGCTCAGAATTACAGCTGCATTATGGGTTCCGTTACAATCCCACCCACTAAAACGAGCTCCAGGCCCGGGCTCGGGTCATCAGGTTAACACAGCTCAAAAGAAAAGGAACAACAAGTTATTAACTGGGATACAGCTGAAGCCTGCAAGTGTCTTAGTCCAATGATTATATTACATTATTTTTGGATTACAGAAAATATGTCTGATGAATTCAATATGTAAAATATGTGATTGGTAAAGGACAGCATTCTACAAAACCCAATTCATTCATTTAGAAATGTGGGAAGATGGACCCTTTAAATCCATTCTAAACAGCTTGATTTAAGCGTATTAGCCAAGAACGTAATATACATAATGCTGGTTGTTAAACATCAAAACTATTTGTGTTACTAGCTCCTCCAATTTTCCACCTTCAGACACAGAACTGTAGGGTTATCTGAAATCACGGGTTATTGGTTTAACATAAAACAAGGTCATCCATCAACTCAGCTGTAAGTGGTTGAAAAGTCACCACAAATCAATGTAATCACATTTATTTTTTACAAAGGAAAGCACCACGAATGCTTATGATCAAACTGAAATCAAAGTATTGATGTCTTATGAAATTGGGTTGTGAGAAAATATGATGCAATTATTGCTATATTTTTCAATCTAAGCACATTTCAAAATCATTGTAAATCACAATGCATTGTTTAAAGACTCTTTGGTAATATAGTCTTTTTGAAGTAAACCGTATATACAGCGGCTGTGAAAAGGTTTCCATGTCTGGTCAGACAATATTTGAAAATGTGTATCTTAGCAACTGATAGATAAGATCAATCTTAAAGGAAGTACTGGTAATTGTTTATCAAGTTTTCCCAGACTGTCCGTTGGATGAGGAATGCCTATCACTTACGGAATCACAAAGGTAGCTCTTTGTCTTTTTCAAATGGTGCACCATCTTGAAAAACCTGTTGTATCATCTGTTAGGAGCCGGGAAATAAATAGAAAGTTAAGTAGCAGTTAGGGCCACGAGAGGTCAGCAAGGACGACAAGGAAGAACAATTGAATGACAAATGATAGGGGAGTGCTGGAGAGAAGACGTTTACATCATATGACTCTACCTCTGTGGCTAAAAATAGCCTTTAGACACTTATTCAAAGCAGCATTCATTTCTCATTCTCAAAGGTTTGAAAAAGCCTGAAAATGAGAACTCAATCTGGACAGAAAAGAGGCAGTTGGTGAAAACAGAGAGGACTTAGATGACCTTTCACTTTGTCACTTTGACTTCCACCCTTGATAAAGAGGGCTTTGCCGGACAATATAAAGAAAGTTAAAACACCAGGCAGTTTGACAAGCAGTACAATGAGATTTGTGAGAAGAATGTAAGGACAAAGTGAAACAAGTCAAAGCAGGACAAAGGGAGAGGTGAGATGAGGACTGTGATAAAGCCAATAGTGAAAGCAAAGTGGAAATAAAGAAAGACACGGGTATAAATAAAACATTCACATGATTGTAAAGTTTGAATAATAGTTTCTAAGAGTTGTTCAGCTCACCAACATCTCGGAGCAGCAGCAGCGTCCTCCTCTGTTGTCCAGTCTGCCAGCAACTCAGGGAGTCACACTTCCTCTTTAAATACTCACAGAGACTGATTTCACTTTCACTTCTCCTGACAGGACTCCCTCCCTTCTCCTGCTGGACAGACTGTCTTCATGTTGTCTTTTGAAAGTTTCCTAATTTCAAATACACCCCAGGTCAACTTAAATGCTTACTTTGTAAGGTGGTTTATATCTTTACCATTTGAAAATGTCATTATCGTGTGTTTTTATAAGAATGAAAAAGGCCAAAACATTTGTTCTGATTGTTCTGAAAGTATTTAAATCTTGTATGGACAATTTTAAACTTTTGCTCACTCTGTCAATGTTCAAAGGCTTCATTAAATGTAGGAAAAACACTATTATTTGTTATAACATATTGCATATCTTTTGATATAATCGTATGAGTTCATAGATATCAAATGCTTGATTGTGCTCATTTTAGTTTCTGAAGCATAATTCTTTTTTATCATATTGTATTTAGTATGTGGGCTCATGAGACTGCTTTTTGTCATCAAATTTATAGAAAACAGTAGATGTACCTTAATACTAAATGTAGTATTACAAAAGATACATTCTGTTTCCTTTGACCCTGAACAGCTCTGTTCGATGTCTGTTTCTTTCAAAACACTATAACTACAGAATCTTTACTTTGTAGAATGTATAGTAGACAGAAATACTAAATGAAAAATGGCTGCAGTAAAAGCTCGATTAACAAGAAATTGTTGCCAGAAATCAGCCAAAATACACAACAACCATGGCCTTTAGTTTCTAATATATACAAATGAAATACACAGATTCAAAAAGCAAGGCACACAAGGGGAAACTGTTATAATCTACACCAGGGGTGTCAAACTCAAGGCCCGGGGGCCAAATCCGGCCCACGACTTCATTTTATATGGCCCCGCAAGAGCTTGCAAAGAATATAACACGTATATTATACGGTTACATGCCACTTTACAGAAGCAGGTTGCCCATAAACTACATGTCCCACAATGCATCTCGTTTTGTGACATGCACACTGAAGAGACTTGCAATTATTTGCCCTGGACTTCTGCTTTCAGACGTAGTTAATTACTAAGTTATTATCCTATCCA